>NC_134486.1:25779791-25902078 GCF_040206685.1 Ascaphus truei
TTGTTGGACATTAGAATGTCCATAATTTGGGAGGAGAGTCACATTGGAAGCTCAAAATAGTTGTGTTGACCTACAAAACAGCAGCAGAATGTACAGTGAAAGTTTTGTTGTGCTACGTTTTTTTATTTATACAATAATGCATACATGTGTATTGAGGCTTCCTTACAAGCTGTGGGAAGATCATTAATGAACACTGAGAAGAGTAGGGGCCCCAGAACAGAGCCTTGCGGGACAACACAGGTGATATCCAGGGGGTTGGAGTTAGAGCCTGAGATGGACACATGTTGGGATCTTCCTGATAGGTAGGACTGAAACCAGTTTAAAGCATGCTTCCCTATTCCAGAGCTCTGGAGTTTGTTAAGCAGGATAGCAGGATTTGCAAAATCTAGGAATACTGCACCATTGAGTTGTCCCCGTTCCATTCCACACTGGATTTCATTGCAAACTTTTAGCAGGGTAGTTACGGTGGAGTGTTTGGATGAAACCCAGATTGGAATTGGCTAGGGAAATTTGTCTTGGTATAGTAATCGCTTAATTGGGAGTGGCCACATTTTTCCATGACTTTGGATAGAATTGGGAGAAGTGAGATTGGCCTGTAGTTTGAGACAGTGTTTTTGTCCCCACTTTTGAAGATTGGGACAACTCTGGCAGTTTTCCAGGTCTTAGGGATATGGCCTGCAGACAGGATAGAGTTGATTATGGAAGCAATTGGTTTGCTGGGGCAACAAGTTGTAGGAACCTAGATTGAAGTAAGTCAGGTCCGCATTGGCTGCTTAGTTTTAGTTTGAGGAGCGCTTGTGTAATCTCCTCTTCAGATACTGGGCCAAAATGAAAATTGTGGGCAGTGTTGGGGGGGGGGGTGGGGGGGTGGGGGGGGGGGGGCTATGTGGGTACTCCCAGGATGAGATTCAGGTTTGTGGTTTGGGCTGCATTTCGCTAATAAGTTAGTGACACACCCCACAAAGTAATCATTGAATGCATTTGCAATGTCAGTGGGGTTTGTCAGAGTAATATCCCCCTTAGTGATATTACTTGGTTGTTGATGGTTAGGAGGCTGGAATATATTGTTGATAACCTTCCAGAAGTTAGCTGGGTTTGATGTATTTTGGTGGAGATTGTCAGAGTAATATTGTGCTTTTGCGTGCCTTGTTTGCCTTGTGCACATATTCCGCAGGCATCTGTAGAGATTGAGATCCTTGGTAGTGCCAGTTACTTTGTAGCTTTTCCACAAGGTATCCCTGAGCTGGTAGAGTGCAATAAGGTCAGTTGTAACCCATGGAAGGTGGGCCCCCCGTACCTTTATTTTGCGTAGTGGAGCATGAGTATCGCAGAGTTTTAAGAACTCGGATTGGAAATAGTCGAGCGCAGAATCAGGGACGGGAATTAAATCGATTCTGTGCCATGGGCAGTTGGTAAGGTCATCCAGAAACTGTTGTGGGTTAAAGTTTTTAAATGTTCTAGTGAGGAGAACTTTAGGGCTTGAATGGGGCGGTTTAATTTTCCTTACACAGTACACTATTGCATGGTCACTGAAAATATCAGGAAAGATGCCAGAGGATTGGATTCTGCTGGAGTTTGAGGAGAGAATCCAGTCTAGCAAGGAATGGTTATGCGATTTCAGGTTTGTCCGTGTGGGTTGGGAAATGAGTTGTGATAGGTTAAGTGACTTGAGTTGTATCTGGATTTTGTGGTTTTTAGGGTCAAGCCAATTGAAGTTGAAATCCCCAAGAACTAGCAGCTCACTCTTCTCATTCAGAGAGGAAATGGAGCCAAGAAACTGAGTGATATCAGTCAGGGATTGTAGAGGGGCTTTAGGGGGCGGTAGATGCCAGTGAGCTAGATGGGCTAAGGGGAGGCAGATTTTGCCAACTAGAATTTCAAAAGAGGGTGGGCTTGGGGGGCAATTTAACAGTGTAAATTGTAAAATGTCTGCAATATAAAATAACACCCCTCCTCCTCTCTTTGACCTATCTCTCCTAAAAATGGAGTATCCCTGAATGGTGATATTTGCATCAAGGGTTTTAGGGGTTAGCCATGTTTCTGTAAGAATGATGGCTTTGGGTATATGCATAAGGCACCATGCCCTTAGTTCGTCCAGTTTGGGCAGCAGGCTCCGGATATTTATATGGGCGACAGATAGCCCTTTTTGGAATTTAAAGGTGGAATTCTCAGGGGCATGGGACAGAGTTGAAATGGGAGGACCTGAGTTAGGTTCAATATCACCTGCTAAAGAGAGTAATAGTATGAGTAGAAATTTGGGTAGTTGTTTGCAAGTTGTAAATTTGTGGTGTTTGCCATTAGAATGAGAAGTGGTTGGTGTGCTGGTTTTTAGAATTCTCCACCAACATTCAGTAGATAGTGCCTTTTGTGAGATATCGATGCTTCTGACATACAAACAAACGGAAAACTTAGAATTCTAGTATAGATATATTTATTTATTTTATTTATAAAATATTTTACCAGGAAGTAATACATTGAGAGATACCTCTCGTTTTCAAGTATGTCCTGGGCACAGAGTTAATACAAATAATACATGGTTACAAATACAGTTACATAAATGAACAGGGTATATATTATATACTGTACAAGACATTGCATGCACAGTTAAAGAAAATATATATTATGGGCGTATGAAACAGTTACAGACCAGATTAAAATGTGAGACAGCCTTAGATTTGAAAGAACTTAAACTGGTGGTGGATGTGAGAGTCTCTGGTAGGTTGTTCCAGTTTTGGGGTGTACGGTAAGAGAAGGAGGAATGGACGGATACTTTGTTGAGCCTTGGGACCATGAACAGTCTTTTGGAGTCTGACCACAGGTGATAAGTGCTGCATGTGGTAGGGGTGAGGAGCTTGTTCAGATAGATGGGTAGCTTGCCCATAAAGAATTTAAAGGCAAGACAGGAAAGGTGAACTTTGCGCCTAGACTCTAGTGATGACCATTCTAGTTCTTTGAGCATTTCGCAGTGATGTGTGTTATAGTTGCATTGGAGAACAAAACGACAAATTGAATTGTAGAGGGGGTCAAGTTTGCTAAGGTGGGTTTGAGGTGCCGAGCCATATACTATGTCTCCATAGTCAATAATTGGCATTAGCATCTGCTGTGCGATACGCTTTCTGACCAGGAGACTTAGGGAGGATTTGTTCCTGTAAAGCTTGATGCTTACAGATAATGAAAGGACCTATTCCCTGTATCAAGTCTGAGGACCTCATTCAATCAGCTATACAGCAATCTATCCCTTGCTGGGGATAACTTTAGCTCCATTCAAATTGTGAGTTAGCTGCATTCAAAATGCAAATTGGGGAGACTCCGTTCCTTAAAAGATACACTATAGAACAGGAAAAAGTGCAGAGAAGAGAAAATAAATTATGAAAGGTGATTTCACCAGACAGGGAAGTTAAAATGTGGAATTTAGTACCAATGTAATGGGTGATTCAATAGATATATTTAAGAAAAGGTTAGACAAACATTTTTAGAAAGGAAAGTTATACAAGAATATACTAAATAACATAAACATGGGAAGATGTTGATCCAGGTAGAAATCTGGCATTCATGGAGCCAGGAAGGAATTTATTTATTCCCCTTATGATACACAGGCCTGCATTCATCAAACACTGATAAAACTGAGTTAATATCATGAGGTAAAAATAATGATGACTTTTTATTACAGCAATTTTATGACCAAAGTATTTCTCTCCCCCTCGTCTCACTCTTACCTCCGCTCTCACACTCACCCCCTCACTCCCTCTCTTTTACCCCCCTCTCTCCTCTCACTCCCTCCCTCCATCAATTACCCCACTCTCACTCAATCCTGCTTCTTCAATCCCCCCTCCTCACATTCATTCCCTCCTGGCCACACACACAATCGCAGCCACAATAATTACCCCCCAATATACATACAAAAACCCCACCCCCAAATACATACAACAAAACCAACCCCCCAAAATACATACAACCCCCCCAAATACATCCTGTATTTTTTTTTTCAAACAGCACATTCAAACTGTAAGGAATCCGTTCCTGGGTTTGGCTGGAGCTCACTCCTGCAGAGTTGGTGAGCTCTCAGACAGACCTCCCCTTGGATCTGCAAGCACTATCACCTGTGCTTGCAATCACTGCAACTCTGTCTCTCTGATCTGTCATTAAATGCATTCCCACACACCCCTGTCTGTGGATTGGCTATCTGCCCTTCTTGTACTGGGCTTTCCCTTTCCCTCATTGCTGAGCATAAACCAAGTTGGACTTGGATGTAACTGTTTTTGCCACAAGCTACCTCGCCTAAGCCTTGCCTTGTTCCTGAGACCTGCTGCATTCACCCCTGCTGCCTTCTCCAACCCTGATCAGGCTACGATTGACTACGAACTGCGCAATCCAGAACCGGCTTTGTGGTCTAAGGTCAGTGTATTCACATCCCCACCTCCGTCCCACGGTCTGGTCCCGGTTTTGGGGAGCACGTCCGTTACACAAACCGATTGTTTAGGCTACTGTATATCAAGCTGTCTTATGTGTGATGCAGTGCTTTTTTATTTAATATTATTGTTGAAGAATGAAGTCTCAGTGCTTACAATTATTTCCCTTGTCGGCCATCCACTATTTTAGAGTATCCTTAATGCCTAGATCAGTCATAGCTGCATGCAGTAATGGCATCATAAGTCTTCAAACAGAAGTGGTCTTTGCTGCTTGTTAACTTAGGCCATTAGGAAGAACTGAATATTAAAAGTAAAAATTGTAAAGATGCACTATGTTCAGGGCAATGCTTGAGATGTTGCATTATTTGAGTATATTTTTATTTAGTACAGAACATTCCTTAACTGTAATGTATGGTTGTTGCCATAATATTGTCTGTATTTTAATAGGCTTTTTGGGCTTGATTTTTATTTCTTTGAGCTTAGGCAAGTGCGCAAGTCTTTAAAACAATCATAAGTCAGTGCTTTATCCTCTTTAAACTTTTGCCATCTTCTATACCATATTATTGTAACATTTCTTACATCTTCATTTATAAGGGAAACAACTAATATTTCTCACTTGCTATCACTTAATACAATAAAGGAGAGAGAGAAATAAAGGGAAGGCTGGATTTGTTAAATGAATATGTTAGTTAAACAATAGTGTAGCCAATATAGAACTATATAAATAAAACATCATATATTTATCCAAATGTGCGGCCCAGATAACAACTGTTAGTCCAATGTTAGTCAATATGAAGTCCTACATAGTGCCTCTGCTGCTCATCACTGATTCAGGTCGGTCCAATCTCCAGAAATTGATGAAGCGAGCACAGGACTCGAGAAATGCATTGAATAGTTTTAGCATCTCTATGATTGTCAGGAGCTCCCCCGTATTGATGTCATGAACCAACGACTTGGCGCAGAGACCTGCCCCCCATGGGGATCTAAGAGGAGGTGGCTGCCACGAGTGCCACCAAGAAACACCAGGATGCCACAGGCAAAGGACGGAGAGGCACATATTGATCTTTACACATGTGAGTGTAATGGTTTTATCTTTCTTCTGCGTTAATAAAGTTGTTAAATGCACAAGTGGAGGCCCTCTTTGCACTCTCTCCTACACTTGTGGATCGTCTTCCCCAGCTCTGTATATTCAATCCCTGTTGCATCTCCTGGAATTGCTTCATTTTTTCTTGTGACCTCCGTAGTTGCTTTGTCTCATCTAATATTTTCTAATCCTGTGTTTTGTTAGTGATTCCTTTAGTTTTTTTTTTTTGCTCTTTCAGCTGCGATCTTTATAAATATTTCAGAAATGTTTGTTAAAGTATCTCCATGCACGTTGAGCAAGCTGCAGTGACTTTCCAGCTCTAGTTGAAATTTCCTACGTTTACTTTTGAGGATGCTGCTTGTTTTTGTTTTCTTCTTAATCAGTTTCTTATTTGCACTATACACTGCAGACTCTACCAGACCGTGGGGAGTAAACTGTCAGGAATCTAGCAATAGATGCACTGGCCACGTAGGTATTGTCCCAGGGCTTGTTTAGGAAATACTTGATTCTACAGTGTAAGGATTGCTCCTGATCCATGCCTGGTTTCTCACTCCAGTCCTGGTTTCTCCTTCAACTCATCCCGACTTGGCTGGCTGCGCCCATCTTGGCTTCTGGCAGCCTCCTACTAGGCAATTTAACATGACGTTAACCTAAATTATCGCTAGGTTACACCTACTGGCTATCCACTAAAGGGAATAAACTAACCTGAACCTACAATTTATCACTAACATAGCTTATGGATACATTTCTACGGATGTTAGGGTAACTCGTATTCTTTTAATATGCTAATGATCTGTTATCCTAACATCTTAGATGCACAAAAGTCAGTTAATATTAGCATGGGGAAATAATATTAAGATAAATAGGTCACACCAAAACTTGCTGTTATTCCCAGCCCAGCCTGATTAACCAACGTTATTTCATAGAATTGCCGAAAAAGAATAATACATGTTTAATTTTAACCAAAAAATGGTACCCTATTATATAATTTTGGTCTGGCAGTTTTCTCTTGAAATAGTTAGGTGTCAGAACAAAAATAGCAGAATAGTTATTACAAATATTGTATCATCACTAAACAAAACTAAAGATGCAGCTGATTTTTATACAAATGTTTTATATTGCATGATGTTTTAAATTGTTTAAGGTGATGCAGGATATGGTTGCCAGACTTGGCACAATAGATAAAATATTTGCAAGTAACTACAGTATGTGTGCATTCCAACCAGCTTTAACAATAACTACAAAGAAACAGTAATTATGATTGAAACATTAAACATGAAACATTTAAACATCACTCATATAGTGCAAACACTGTGGGAAAAATAACATAACATATATAATCATAACATATCACATTGACATTTTACAGAGGAAGTGGCAGGCTGACTGGGCCCCATTTGATATTGTTTCCCATGCCTTAATTAAGGTAGTGTCACTGGTGCGGGAGGACGAGGAGAAGGAAGGCGGTCCTGTACGGATCCTGTCTTGATGGTTCCAACGTTTTTCTGCCCTGAAGACTCTTTGGTCCGGACCTGGTATGTCCTGACTCTGTTGCTGTCTTCAGCCTGACCAGTGAACACAGCTCTTCTTGACCTTAATCTTGCCTGCCCTCACCTCAGTCTGCTACTGACTTCGTTCCTGCCTCCTTCTCTAGTACCGTGCTTGGCTGCTTTCAACAATCCTGCATGTCATATGCCCTGTTCTAGATTTGTGTTGCACTGCCTCGCTTGCTTCTGTTGTACTCTGTGCTCAGTACAGTCCTGTTGTCTCCTGCCATTGGAATCCTTACCTCTACTATACTTTGACTTGGTGCTCACCCTGTTCCGTTTATGAACTCTCATACTAGAGCCAGTTCCTGATGAACCTAAGGCTACGCTTATAGTGCCCGCGACGGCGACGCGATGTCGCTCCAAAACAAAACCAGCGACCAAAAATATGGAAGCGGGTTAAATTTTATTTTTTTACAGACTGTCGCCACATGTGACTGTTTGTAAACCAATCAATGACCCTGTCGCTCGCGACATCGCTGCAAATTGAATTACAACTTTCGCTAGTGGAGACGGCGATGGGTGACGTCATCGGTCACGTCGCCGTCACTATAAGCGCAGCCTAAGCCTTCACCCATTTTCTCTAACATACCATGTCGATGCCGCTGTAAGGTGGGAAGTTAGGAGCCCCTCTGTCAGGAGAAGTTATTCCTGTTGCAGTTTCATAATAATAAAAGAATGTATTTATAGAAGTCCCTGGCGTCCTCAAGTAGTTGTTACTTGGGCTGCCATTCCTGAGTCAGCTGCCAGCCTCTTTCTGGGTTACTCCTGTAATGGTAGCCCAGTGGCTTGTTTAGTAAGGGGGCAGTACTGTGGTAGTACGGGAACAGTAACCCCTTACTGTGGTAGTACGGGAACAGTAACCCCTTACTGTGGTATTAAGGGGGTTAATGAGTGTAGTGCTTATCTGTTAGCGGTGTACACTCAGGTGCACTGCAGCAAGAGATAATTAGCCTCTCTGGCTGAAAAAAGGCTGACAAGAACAACACTGGGTGCTCAAGTCTGAAGTGAGCCTATAAGGGGAAAACTCTACTGCACTAATTATAGCTCCAGAGAGGGCTGGAAACCACTGATGTGAGGAAGGCTTAGGCAAAGCATTTAGCTGGGATGTGCCAGGTAGCACAATCTACATTATTTTATATGTAGTTTTTGATTTCTGTAAATGTGTTTTTGCTACTCTCGCTCTTCCCATTCTCTCTCTCTCACGCCCATCACCTCTATCTCTCTGCCCCATCCCCTGTCTCCCCATCACGCCACTCTCCCTCATTACTTCTCCTATTTCTCCCTCACCACTTTCTCTCTCTTCCCCATCCCCCCTTTCTCTCTCTCCCCATCACCCCTTTCACTCTCTCCCTCCTTTCTCCTGTTGTTGGGTGGGGTGGTGATTGGAGGGATCAGGTGTGATGGAGATTGGGCAGATTAACTCACATTCTAGCACGCTGCATGGGCCTCCTGTTGAGGGTCTTCACCTTTGACCTTCTGGCCCTGTCCAACCTTAGCATTGGCTTCATCCAGGACTTTCACCCAGCCATCAGCGACATGCTGTGGTCCTGCTCCCTGGCACACTCTCCCTGAGGAAGGCCAAGCTGGGCACAGTATGACCCCTCGTCATCAGGGCCACTATGAGCATCATCAATTGTTTTATTAGAGCCTCCGGCTCCGCACCTCAATTCCTCCCTCCCACCTTGTCACTGCAGCATCTTCCTCCCTCCCCTCCTCCTTTTCAATAATCTCTCCTACTAAGAAGGTCTCTCTTTTCAAGCCTAACCCAGATGTACCCCAAGGCCACCAGTCTTTTCCCATCCCTAGTTGCGTTGTTCATCCCGTGTTCCATCATTCCTCGAAGTCGGATAATGTTTCCCAAATTGTACTATTTCTCCAGAGTTTCTCTTTTACTCCACACACTTGGCCACACACACAAACAATAATTACTTTATAAACCTTTTAACAGACCCTTAAATATGGTTTAGCGGGGGCCCCATTACCTGCCCTGGGGAGGTGGAGCTGCCCTGCATCGGCCCGCTGGTGCCCTTGGTGATCCTAGAGGCCTCCGTCAGATTTGGGGAAAGTTGTGGTGGACATCTTGGAATGGCTCCACAAGTAACCAAGTGAACGACAACTGCCAGAAGCCTCGGGGTAGGGATAGGTCACATGGGCCATCCCACCCAATTAGGAGTGAGCTGCCATGTTGTGGATCCATATTTCCTCTGCGGGACTTGGAACCAGGTTGGTTATTTCTGAGGGAGCCAGCAAAGAGGACGGACGTGTCCAGGGAGCAAGTAAGCCCTTGGACTAGGCCAGAATTTTGCCCAAAGGCCCCAGTTAGTCCCCGATCCCTACTAAGAATAGTATTGTAGGGAAGGCCCTAGATAGGGACCCTCCCTCCAAGAGATCCACAACCCATACCACCGCGCCATCGGACGGATGTCCACGCGGCGGCCTTCGGACAAAACTGCACGGGACCAACACCTGTAAGGCGTGAGGGGAGTTTTGCAGACCCTGCATCGTGGGACCACAGATGTGGCTCTGCTAACAGATGATCCCCCAAGTTCCCTGGTCATAGCCAGGAAGGTACCACTGTTCACCACCACACCTCAGGGAGGGTAGCGCTATCTTCACATACTTTTGGATGGGAATTGTTCTGCGGACACTGGGGTTCTAGGTACCCAGGGCACCCTCAGTACTTTGGGGGAACACACAGGGGTACTGTGGTGCTGTGGTAGTGTGTTATTGTGTTATTGTACTGTGTGTACTGTATTATTTGCCATACTGTGGGACCACAGTAAAGACGAGTTATTTAATATCTGGTGTGATATTGTTTATTGCTGAGTATATTGTTTCCTATGCAGAGTAATCCCACTTACGCTGGGACACTCATAGGCACTGCACCATGAGATATACCACCCTGGGCTGCCCAGAAGCAGAGGCTCTGGCCTAAGGCCCCCAGCCAGCCTTCTGGCTATTAAAATGCATTTCCACTGATACTCTTGTAGTCAAGTGCCCCTGGCTATAGTCTTTCACTGGCCTCAACACTATGAGTCTGATAGGAACAGGCAGTGTTGGGGTTAAACTCCTGTGCAGGGCCTAGTCTGCAGTTGCAGCCTGAATGGGTACTATGTTGCCTTATCCAAGGGCAGGCCTAAACCAGCAGTTGGAGTGTCATATCTGGGGAGAGAACTGACTGGGTCACATGGATATGGTGTGATGCCTGTCAGTACCTAGACCTGCCCTGTTATGGGGTGGGTTACACGCTTCCTCCCAGGTATAAAGCTGACACTCCACCAAATTGAGTTGTGCTATGATTAGGCTGTGTGGTATGGTGTGATACCCGTTTCCCTACCAGAAGGTAAAGGAGCTAAGGAGGGACTCTTGGGGCCTGATGCTGCTGGGTGTGATCCAGGTAATGGAGATGATGCCATGCTGTCTACCCAATAAATATGCTGTTGTACCAGCAATAATGTGTGGTCATTGTGAAGGAGAATTGCCTGTGGGGACCATCCTTCCAGCAGGATCCTCATGGGATGGAGGCAAGGGGAAACCTGGAGCACTTAAAAAGTTCAGAGCACCAATTATGCTGAAATGTTCAAAGTGTATTCAATATCCAGAGCGGTGCTTACAAAGAAACAGAAGCGCATCGTTCTGGCGAAAACCTTTGTCAAGTGTTGCAGTGTATACTGTATAGTTTGCCAAATAAATCTCCAAATTCCAAAATGGTTTTGTTTCCTGAAACTAACACAAGTTATTAAAACCGGAGGTTTTCTGCTATGGCTGAGGGAAATATGTGCAAATCGTAACCTGCAATTCTTGTGAGCATTAATAAAAGAGGTATGATATTTATTTTTAGAAATACAGTCCCCCATTATCAACCTCCAGAGTGTTCTGCTTACGTGCAGCACAGCTGTGAATATTGCACGATGGCATTTAAGTTTCCATTCACTTAGCCCTATCTGTCATAAGAATGTACAGTACTGTTAGAGGAATAATGTTCTATCTTGGAACTTGTTGCACCTTCAGACATTCCATCAGCATTAATGTCATATTTTCTGTATGAGTAAACTACAGTACAAAATGTAAAAACGCTCCACTAAAGATGTGTGAAACATGGTGCAATTATTTTAACGTTTTGCCAAATTTCGCAACATTGACACAGACCCTGAAATGGGGGCGGGGGAGAGAGAGAGAAGAGAGAGAGAAAAGAGAGAGAGAGAGAGAAGAGAGAAATGGGGGAGAGAGGAGGGAGAATGGGGAAGAGAGAAATAATAATATTGCATTACCTAAAACGGAAATAGCAACAAAAAAAAATTCCCTGTTAAGCTTGTCAAAATATCCTGCAAAATTGCAAACGTTTTAAAAGAACCTGCAAAAAAAAATGCAAACACAGTTGGGACAGTGTCACATGTATGTATGTCTTTATTTATATAGCGCTTCACAGTAGTAATACACGACAATCACAAATAACAAATACTGTAATACAAAGAACAGATCATGGGAATAAGTGCTGAAAGAGGAGTCCCTGCTCCGAAGAGCTTATAATTTAATTGGTAGGAAGAACGTACAGAGACACTAGGAGGGAGTTTTGGTAAGTGTGTCTGCAGGGGGCCAAGCTTTATGTATCATGTGTATATTATTAGCCACGGTGCTACTCATATGCTTCTTTAAGCAAGTGTGTCTGTACAGTGCACATGCACACATATGCCCTAATTACTTTGCAGAATGATGTAGAATTCAGGTAAATATGAATACATTGCATTTATATTATTCTACTCCACAATTAATTACACGATCAATATTTAACATAAACAAAAACTCCACACAGTAACTAGACTTAACCGGAAGAACTTTAAAGGCAGGTTTGTTATCTTAAATTACATGAGCCTAAAGCTATTGATTCTTAAAACGGAAGAGATATAGTAAATTAAAACTTTGTGGAATAAGCATAGTCTCTGCACCAGCAGCTGGAAAAGAAAAGACACCTGTTAAACTTCTCATAACATTCAATAAATCAGTATGCCTGTTTCCCCCCTAGGATTCCATGTGTTTTATTTGACAAAGCTCTAATCAAGTACACTGGGCAACTTATGCTGAAGGTCACGTTGCACAAATGCAGATATGAGGCAATACGGTTTCTATCAGTGACATTGTTTCCTTAATATATGCAGCAGAGCGTCCGTCAATTTCCCAGGGATTAAATAAACCTGGAAGTCACAATAGAGCAGGGTTTCTCTTTCTGCCATTTTACAGTACATTGAAATGTAAGGCTTAATATTTTGAGCTAACACAAATAATTGTCTAATTTTTTTTGAGATTGAGGCTACAGTTATTTATGTTCCATCCAAGAGTGAAACAATTAAAAAAAAGATACATGGTGATAATAATATTTAAGTACTTTTCTGCAGCTTAACTTGACCTTTTTCTTTTTGTATTTTACTGTATGTCATGAAAAGGCCAGAACATATTAAGTATTTTAATATATTGGCACACAAACGGTTAAATTCCTTTACAAATAGAGCTTAAAAATACATATATTGGTTTTTTTTATGGGGGTCACCAACCTGGCCTGGTTTTCTGTGTTTGTCTAGGGTGGAGGTTATCTGTGGCTAAAGCCTGTTATTGAAAGTGGGCTGATTGGAGCCTGAAGTCACAACTTTTTTTGACAGTAGGAATACACAAAAACCCTTTTAACATAACTTTAAATTAATTCCTGGAGCATCCGGACAACGCCAGAGGCTGTGGCCAGGAAGACGGGCCATGTCTGTGTAAGTTTGCTAAAGATGAAATATCATGGATCTGACATGATTCACAAGAATTGCAAATATATATTTTTTAACATTTGTGATCAGATAAATTAAATGATGCTGAACAATCCCCGATTGGGGGGTGGGGGGGGGGGGGGTGTAAAAAGGTCAGATATTTGTTTGTCTCTCAAGCTTAGCAGTAAGCCAGTGAAAAGTAATCTCATTGCAAACTCACTGGAACACATTGATATGTCACGTTATTCTAGGAGCTACAGGGATAACACTATGGGACATTTTCTATATTCAGGATACTTTTTATTAACTTCATTCATTTCAGGTCCATGGACCCCCTGCTTCCCGAGATAAGGAGGTATGGGGTGCTGGTATCTCCTGCAAGTTTAAATCTCCTGTGTCACGGCCCACGTGACCAGGACATTTAAACAGCCCCAGGTACTGGCACCCCATACAGAGGCCTGAACCTCGGGAAGCAAGGGGTCTCCAGACCAGAAATTAATGTGGTTCGGCTCTGGGGACTCCCTGCCTCAATCCTATGTTTAACAAAGCTGGAAAACAGAGGAGAGCCAAGCATAGGACTGCACACACAGGGATAACAGAAGCTATGCAGAGCAATGAGAGAAAGGACAGACAGGGGTTATAAAGGAGGGAACACCAATAGGAGAGAGAGGAGGAGCAGAAAGTGAAGTGGGAGACAGCAGGGATAGGTGAGGAGAAGAAGGGGAGGAGACAGGTGAGCCAGTGAGGGAGATAGCCTGCAGGGCATGAGAGGAGACAGTAGTCTGAGAGAGCCTGCAAGAGGAGCGTGTGCGCGCGCCCTCTGTAAGGTTAGAGTGCGCGCGCACAGGCTGCGTCACGAGGCGCGCGGAGTGCCGCGCCGCGGGAGCACCCGCCGAGCTTGGGGGGTAAGCAGAGGGAGAAGCCACCGGAGGTAAGGGGACTGGAGCAGGGACCGAGGGGGGCCGGGAGCACGGGACACCGCAGCAGGGAACGGGAGACCGAGCGGGTGCGCGTGTCTTGCGGGGAGCGCGCGCTGACATCGGGATGACGTCAGACGCTGCCGCAGAGGGACACCTGCGGGAAGGGGAGATAGCAGGGGAAGGCCGGGAAGGAACAGAAAAGGTAGGCAAGAGCCTACATGGACACATGGAGGGGAAGGAATCCCCTGAACCGACAAATATAACCACTCACCCCCACCTCTAGATTAATGCCCAATGTCCCTATTTGAAACATAAAACCATTGATTATCACAGTGGATTACTAGACCCTCTCAGTGAAGGTCCGAGATAGCCACATTGGCAATCAATATTAAGCTTCAGAGACCCCCTGCTTCAATCCAATGTACATAGTGTGATCTGCTGTAGGAGCTATGCAGGGAGACACAGAGAGGGGCTGCTTCTATCTGCACAGCTCTGAGACTGGTGGAGTCGGGTAGGATTAATACTGCGGGAGTCCCATTCAGAAGCAGGGACCCCACTGCCTTAATCCTTCTGGGAAATTCCCCCTGCGCTGGGCCATGATCGCGCTTGGCCACTCTCATGGCCACACTTGGGCTGCGGTCGTCCCGCTTCAAGTGACGCAAGGGAACTTCTATCGCACCACATCTGTAGCTTGAGTATGCAACAGAGAGCAGAGACTTCATTATCATTTCACAATGAAGTTCAGAGGTTGAAGAACAACAAATATTCTCTCATTTAATTGAACAAATCTCTATTACACAGAAGCATTTTCTGTTTCTCACAAGCACGTTGTTTAAATCTACTACGGACTCTCTGGACTGGAAAACTATATTAAAGCTTCTCTGGAAACATCTAGTGATGTTGATTCATTCTGTGAAAGTCAATTTTGTCAGCATGTCTTTAAATAGCTCTTGAAAACAATTGGCCTCAGAATACCTCAGACTTTGTGAGGTATTACAAGTCAAACGTATTCTTGGCGCTTATTAAGCTGACGGTTTAACAAGGCTTTGAAGAAAAGCCTCTAGAGAACAGAACAGAAAGACAGAAATGTTAAATAGGGCCAGGGTTATAACATGGAATAAATATAAAGCTGAAGCCAGAAAGAACGAAGGAAATTATGCTAAAATGTAAGTGTTTTTCTAACCAGTATATTAAGAGTATGCTCAGGTATGGATTGTTTTTAAATGTAGATAACAGAGTGTATGGTAATGGCAGAACTATACTGCTACATGAATTTAAAGTGGACTGATACAGTATGTGTTTTTTTTGAGTCCCTGAATATAAAGGTACATCAGCTGTTGGAGGTTAGTGGCTCCTCCTTCCCAGGTTTTAAGCTCGCCCCTCCCCACTTCCCAAGTCAGCATGCTTTTTTCATTCTACTGGATATAGTTCCAATGTTGGTCTTTCTCCCTCCTAATAGAGGTAAATGAGAATTTTAATCCTAATAGAGGTATATTAGTATTTTTATTTGGTAGTGTTAGGACTTGCGAACAGGTGTCTGCCTTGTCGTGGCTTGCAGGCTTACAATGCTTTGCCCAAAGGGTTAAACTAAATGACCCGTTTTCAAGAGAATATATAAGTATTTTACTGTTTATTTTTGTCATATTCGATGTAGCATTGGGTTTCTCTGTCGCTTGTGGTATAAATGTACATAGTAAGAGAAAGGATCATTGCAGAGAGCGCAGTAAACGAGCCTGGCTTAGTATGTATTCATATTTTTAGGAATGAGCAAATTATAATAAATTTAATCTGCCTAACATACGAGTCAACAGATCGTCATTCTAAAGGTAAAAGTCATTAACTACATTCTTTGAGTACTGCGAAAAGGGCAATTACATGTTCTTTTTGATATTATTTCAAAATTATACTTAATCAGTTTTATGTTTTGGTAACTCTCAGTTTTGACTATATACGCACTTAATGAAAGCTTCAATAGAAATATCAAGAAATTCCAAGTGCATTTTGAGAGTTTTTGCCAAAAATGCACCAAAAGTGCACCTAATGAGTTTTACCTCTACATCGACAATATAGAGAATTGCCAGTTGCCGATATTATGGTGATGGAACACATTGCACATTAGACCAAGGGCAGAATTTTACTGCACTAGAAAACACAGATGAAACAACAGAGCTCATGAGAGTCCACAGTTTTTGTTACGTTGGCTACTATCGGCCGGGATTCACTAAGCGCTGAGGCGAGGTATCACAGGTCAAATCCGGAATTAGCTACCATTGACTTAGATAGCAGTTAATGCTGGATTGGTTACTTTGTATGTATGTATATCTTTATTTATATAGCGCCATCCAGTTACATAGCGCTTTACAATACACATGATATTATAACAAATAACGGGAATAAGTGCTTCAGACACAAAACAAGAGGAAAAGGAGCCCCTGCCCTGCAGCGCTTACAATCTAAGTGGTACGTGGAGAGAACTTGCAGAGTCAGTAGGAGGGTGTTCTGGTAAGCGTGTCTGCAAGGTCCCAAGATCAGGGCATCTGAGATGTATAGTATCAGCCAGTGGAGCTACCCATATGCTTCGTTAAAGACGTGTGTTTTAAGAAAGGTCCTAAAGGTGAAGAGAGAGGATGTCAATGAGATATTGAGGGGAAGGGCATCGGCACTTAGTGAATCTTTCCCATAGTCTTGCTGCTGCTCGTTAAGCCTGGCATACCACATCATCCTGGTGGAGCAATGACATGGGGGGCAAAGAGAGAAAGGGAGGAGGGCGGGAATGTGTGTATCAGATAAGGAGAATGTTGGTTTCGGGTAGAATCGCATGGCAGTATTATAGTGGGAGGTGCCAATTTTTTACCAATTTTTGATGTATACCTATTTTATGCAACTGTTGTGAGACCCAGAAATATCCATCTGTCTTCCTGTTTGCTTAATATGTAAATATAACTTAGACTAGAACCAATTGAATTATGACCTATATCAGTTTGCTTCATAGAACAAAAAAACAAAACCTGTAGTTTTGCAGAATTTTGTTTTAGAATCTTCAACAATGTTCTGTGCATGTATTATTTGATCTATTTATTATTATTATTAGTGTTTATGTGTAAAGCGCCACCATATTCCACAGCGCAGTACAAGGGGGCTACAGCGAGATTTAAATTACATAAACAGAGTTACATACCATAAGGACAAACCAGCACAAACAGATACTGCACAAAAGGTAATGAGGGCCCTGCTCACAAGTGCTTACAATCTAGAGGAAATTAGGGCCAATGGGGAAACAAAAGGTAAAGTAACTGCTTATTGTAGGATGGAGTATGCCTCAGAATGGTGTATGGCTCAGCCCATCCCATTAAGGTTTGAGGGTGTAGATGTTAGGGGCTGCTAGAAAGCATGGATATTGGTCCAGCTGCACAGCTGGTCCCAATTCGATTGGAAAAGTGAGGAGAGAGTTGAATGTTAGAGGTATTCCAGATAGGCTTCCTTGAAAAGGTGAATTTTCAGAATGTACCTATATCTTTATTTATATAGTGCCATTCATGTACATAGCACTTCACAGCAGTAATACACGTGCCATAATAATATAGCAGATAGTGGGAATAAGCGCTTCAGACATAAAAGTAACAATAGGAACAGGAGTCCCTGTGCCGAAGAGCTTACAATCTAATTGGTAAGTCGGGAGCACTTACAGAGACAGTAGGAGGGTGTTCTGGTAAGTGTGTCTGCAAGGTGTCAAGGTCAGTGCATCTGAGATGTATAGTATCAGCCAACGGAGCTACCCATATGCTTTGTTAAGGAGGTGTGTTTTAAGATGGGTCTAAAATGTGGAGAGAGAAGCTGCTAGTCAGATATTGAGGAGAAGGGCAGTAAGTGAAAGAGGTGTTAGACGGAGAGGGATTTAGATACAAAAAGGGGTAGACAGAAGACATCCTTGAGCAAAACGCAAGAATCGGGCAGGAGTATAGTGACATATTAGGTGAGATTTAAGGAGGGGCAGAAGAGTGTATAGCCTTAAAAGTGAGAAGGAGAATTTTGTAAGTAATATGGGATTTAATAGGGAGCCCGGAGGGGAATTTCAACAGGAGAAATGCTGAGACAGATTTAGGAGAGAGTAAAGTGATTCTAGCAGCAGCATTTAGGATACGTTGCAGGGGCGAAAGGTGAGAGGCAGGAAGGCCGGACATTAGTAGGTTACGATAGTCAAGACATGAGAGAATGAGGGCCTGCGATAGAGTTTTAGCAGTAAAGCGATAGAGGAAAGGGTGTATATTTGCAATGTTAAAGAGGTAAAAACGAGCGGTTTTAGCTACATGTCTGAAAGCTGAGGGAGAGTCTGTTGGTACTTGGTAGGGAATTGCAGAAAAAAGTTGCAGCACAGGAGAAGTCTTGTAGGCCGGAGTGAAAGGAGGTAATAAGGCAGGAGGAAAGGTGGATGTCATTGGCAGAACATAGGTGGTGTTTAGGGATTGACAGTATAGTCAGAGCTAGGGTTTTAAATTTGATTCTAGAGGACATGGGAAGCCAGTGTAGGGATTGGCGTAGTGGAGCATCAGAAGTGGAGCGGTGAGTGAGGTAGATGACATCAACATCTTTGATGAATTGGGATAGCGGACCAGCGGAATTCCAACTATGAGAAGGTTGCAATAGTCAAGATGGTGTAAGAGGAGTGAGTGAATTAGGATATTTGTTGCATAATGAGCAAAGCGCGTAACCTGGCGAAGTTCTAAAGGTGGCGACGGCAGGGAAGGACTGAATGTGAGGCATGAAGGAGAGATCAGAGTCAAAGATTACCCCTAGACAGAGGGCTTGGTGTGTTGATGAAATTGTGGTGCTACTGACAGTGAGGGAGAGGTTGAGTGTAGGGCTGGCAGTTGAAGGGGGAAAGTTATTTGATCTGTATGGGACATGGTAAGCTTCAGATAACCATGGGACATCCAGTAGGAGATATCAGAGAGACAGCTGGTGACATGGGACAAGAGAGAGGGGAGAGGCCAGGGGAGCAAAAAGTAAATGTTGGCGTCAACGACATAGAGATGATACAGAAAGCCAGAAGAGTGTATTAATTAATGAAAAGAGAGTAGGTGTAGAATGAGTAGAGCAGAGGTGTAGAATGAGAGGGTCAAGGAAGAACTTTGTGGGACCCCAAAAGAGGAATTTAGGGGGAAGAGACACCAGAGAAGGAAACCCTGAAGAAGTGGATGGATAGGTAGGACATTATCCAGGAGAGGGCTGTGTCATGGAGCCCAATGGAATGGGGTGTGTGCCGGAGAAGGGAGTGAACAAAAGTGTCAAAGACAGGAGAGATCCAGGAGAATTAGTAAGAAGAACAGATCCTCAGACTTAGCTGTGAGTAGTTCATTGGCTACTTTTGTTAGTGTCATATATAATGTTATATAGCACCAACAATGTACAACATTACAATAGACGGTAAATACATTACAAACAATGGGAATACATGCAACAGGTAAATGGCAACATAAGGCTAAAGGATGTCCTGCCCCAATCTAAGTCATATGGTGGGGGGCTTACGGGGACATTAGGAGTAAAAGTGCATTGTCTTTCAAATATATGTAAAAAAAAAATATTATATTTTGATAGATTTAAAAAAATAAATTGGCAATAATACTGTACCTAACAGGGCATTGGTGCATTAAGCCCAATTTAGGGGAAATCCCATGTCTTATTTTTAATCATTTGCTGAATTTTAGGAACTGTGACACATTTAGCTTGAATATGTCTGTCCATCCCTATTGATTTTTTTTGTGTGTACTATTTTATTGACTTTTTAAAGGTACAATAAAAGAGAAGGAGAAGCAATTCCCATCATAAGTGATCGGGATTCTATTCCCCTTTGCATCAGCTTTCTCTTATCACTTGTAGACTTACTTCATTCATACTGTACATAAAATGCTAGTGTCTCCTGTGGTTGATCCTGATGGAATTTCACACCATTCCTTTGTTAAGTGACTTGATGGCAATTTGACTTATCAACTGTTTAACCTTGATGTGTGTTTCACTAGAAGAAGGTCGCTGTCACTGGTAAGCATGAACAAGTGGATTTCAACACTATAGCAGTATTTTTGGGGGCAATCCATCACTTAAGAATTGAAACATTGAATCAATTTACTCATTTTGTGAAGTGTATATAAGTCGCTATCTCTCCCGTTGTGGAAGATGGTTATATATGAAAAGAAAATAGTGCCATTATTCACTGGCTATTTAATCTACACTTGGGAGAATAAATACTATTATTTCAGCTCTGTTCCCCTTCGTTGCATTGAATATGCGTCTCAGCAATCACTCAGCTATGCTCTGCTATTTAGCTTGCTTATCACACTTTTTCCCCTTTTTATCCTCGCAGGGGGATAATAAAGGATGAATGTGGATGGAATTCTGTACAGACAATGCTGTGACGCATTAAATTCTGTTTCTCTGTTTGTTTGTTTTTCTGTGTATTGCCGTCAAAACCACTCCCTGGATGAAACCTCCGTGGCTAACGGTCTTTGCTATATGTAAGTGTAGCCACCTCTGTAAGGAACTACTAAAGGTTAAGGGCATGAAAGGGTTAACAACACGGGCTTAATAAGTGTAATGCCCCTCTCCCATCACATGGTACAGGGTGACTAGGCAGAAACATAGCCATGCCCGCTGTCATGATCGAGAGGATTTGGCCCGAGATTAAAGGGGTTCACCCCCATTTGGCCACCCTCTACTCTCATCAGGGAAGCAAGGGGTTAATTGGACTGAGGTCCAGTAATGTGTTTTGCCTTGCTTCAATATCCAAATGTTTATTCCCCTGTGTAAATGTATTGTGTTATCCTGGGGTTTGCACTCACACATACACTAGGGTTGATGCGGGAGGGAAGGGGTTAATGTTAAAATAGTGATTATAGCCCTTTGTGTAATTTTCCCGCCTTTTCAGGCTTCATTTTGCCGGCGTCCATAGGTCGCCATTGAGCCTCCATGATTTCTAATGGCAGAAGTAGCGGTTTTGGACCTGTTTTCCAGCGACGACCAGCAGGTGGCGTCCGAGAGGAGGAGTGGCGGTTTCCCATTGTAAGTCAATGGGCTCATTGAATTCAATGGAGATTCCTCAACGCCGACCTCGAGGAACAGGTTGGCAGCCATCCAAACCGCAGACCGCAAAAGCGGATACAATGTCTTTTAAAAGAGTTTAATCACTACGGTCAAGTTCAACCCAGTTATATCTTTGGTGGTGTATTATTCATAGCCTGTCACAAAGCTCCCGTCACAGGCTATTAATAAAACTGGAGGCAGCGGCGGGATTGAACTGGACCTGTATTACAGTGTACTGAGGGATACTGTAATATAGTGGGAACTCGATGGTAATTGTGAGTTCCTGGGACTAAAGATATTGAACACACAGTGTACAACATATAACACAAGATATGGCACCTCCTCACTGTTCCCCTACTTGTGAGAAACATTGCCTCCAGAACCAAAGTGCCGGCCATCCGTGTGACTGGAGCCAGGCACCAAGACCGGAGGAGTGTATTAAGTCGGCGCGGGGACCAGCAGCCGGCAAGGCTGAGAGAGAGGTAGCGATCGGTGAGCATGAAACCCGGCAGGCTGAGCAAAGATCCACAGCTGCAGCCGCTGTAACCATCGAACCGCCCGGAGAACCGGGAATGGACCCAGCTCCGGGACGGCAGAGACTTGTGGAGGGAGCGGGTGGTCTCGGAGACCACAGAAATCTTGCACCAGCAGAGGTATAGGCCGTTGCAGCGGCCAGTCTGTTTTACCCAGAATTGCTGGCCCTGATGTTTACGCAGGGAGATATGTCCCCAGCAGAGCGGCTCGAGCACCTGAAGCTGGCGATGATCCGACCCACTTACCCCTCCCAGAGCCCGGCGCTCAAGCAACTCCGCTCTGGACTCCGTTCCCCGTTGTTGGGGTTAGTCCACCGGCGGCGGAGAAGCTCCGGAATGAGCCCGGCGCTCGAGCAACTCCGCTCTGGACTCCGTTGCCCCTTGCTGGGGTTAGTCCACAGGTGGCGGAGAAGCTCCGGCAGGCGCTGCGACACTGCCAACAAATGGGCCACAAAAATGCCCGTGCGCGGTCGGGCGAAGAAGCCCATCAGGGCCAGCGCTCACGAGTTGCGGAAAAGATGACCCAGTTAGCGGCATCCTCTGATAGCTCCCGCCCAGCATGGGCGACAACCCTTCGCGGGACGTCCCCTGGAGAACCTGGCCGGATTGCATTGGCAACAGCGGCGGAGAGTGGCGGCCATCCACCTGATCCCAGCGGCGAACCGGCGGCGAACCGGCGGCGGCGGAAAAGAAGCCGCCATTCTGGCATCCTGCCGGCGGCAATTTTAAATAGGGGGAGGGTTGGGGTGTGTGGGAGGTGTGTGTTTCACATTGTTTGGCGGAGTCGGCGATTCCCAGCGATGATTGGAGCCCCACAATCCACGCCGGCGACCCTGTACCAAAGTGGGTACTGCTGCGGCAACTACCCGGGGCTCGCCCATGGCGCGACGGCGGCGGCGGAAGAGCCGCGATTCCGGCAAAGTGCCGGAGCCCTTTCTGAGTGGGGGAGGGACAGGGATTGCGGGAGGGGATTATGTTACCTGGTTTGGCGGGAGCCGTGTTCCTCCACAAAGACCTGGGACCCTTGTCCTGCACCGTTGTACCTGTACCCAACACGGGCGCTGTCGTGGCAGTGGCCCATTGCTGCTTGGCCCAGATGATGCCGGCGGCGTCCATTCCAGTCCCCCTGCAATCGGGACCAACGAAGGCGGCGGTCTCTGCGGAGACCAGCGAGGTAAGCCAGACCAAGTCGCAGACTGAACCTAACTTTTTTTTCCCTATGACTGTACCACGTTGTTTCACCATAGGGGTGACCGGGGGGTGGCAGGAGATAGTGGTACCAGGGGAGGGGAAGGAAGGGCAGCTTGTAGGGCAGCCAGGCTTCCCCTTTACCCTGGCGGGGCAGCAAGGGGACTCTCAGTTAAGAGCCCCACTGTTGCAGCCTTGCTATGGGCTGGAGGTATCAGGGGTTGTGGCAAAGTTAGACCACCCCCAGATTACCTGCCAGCCAGGAGCTAAGGTGGGTGCATCTGCACCAGCAACCCTGAGCTCATCCCGGTAATGGGGAGGCAGTGTCAGGGAGATGGCCTCACTCAGGTGTCCCTAGGATCCAGGTAAGGATTTGCTAGGGAGAAGCGGAGTGAGGGGAGGCTGCAGGTAGGTAGCCAGCATCAGATCGCAGTGGGAGAAGAAGGGCTAGTGGTAGCCGGGGATGGAAAGCAGCAGGTATGGCTGCTAGAGTTCCCCATTACCCTGGCAGAGCCTCGGGGGGGGGGGGGGTTCTCAGATCAGCAACCCCCTGTTGCAGCCTGGCTATGGGCTGGGGGTATCATGGGCAGTTGCCACCCCAGGGATACCTGCCAGCCAAGAGCTAAGGCGGTTGCATCTGGAGAAGTGCCCCATAGCTCATCCCTGGTAAGGGGGAGACAAGGTCAGGGAGCTAGGTGCACTCAGGTAGTTCCAGGGTCTGGGTTAGGATTGCCCAGGGGAGAGAGGAGTGCAGGTGGGCTGCAGGGAGGTAAGCAGCAGGAGTCATCAGCAGGGGCTGAGGTGCTGGGCCTAGGGGAGGCTAGGCAGGGAGACACTGTGGAGCAGGGGGAGATAGGAGGGCAGTGGGGTGTCAGGCAGCTGGCAGAAGCTAGGGATGGGCTAGGTAGGCAGGAGGTCCCTTGTTCTGACTGGCCAGGAGTGAGCCCCCTGACAGATTCCCCTGGGTTCCCAGAGGAGGGGCTGTGGGTAGATAGACAGCCAGGGAGGAGAGTCAGGGGTATAGCAGAGCAGCTACAGGTGGGCATAGGGCCAGGGCAGGTAGGGTCCCTACAGGATAGTGACATAGCTCTTTCCCAGACTTGGTTGATAGGAAAGCGACGGTCTGTGCTTGATAGCTGGTCTCTCGCTGGTGCAGAGACATGCCAGTCTCTGGGCAGTATGCAGCCTGGTCTGCAGACAGGCCCCTTCACCATGGACTTGGTTCACCAGGCACGGGGTGGGGGGCAGAAGGAGGCAAAGGAGAATGCCCGGCGGCTACGGTGGAGCCCTGCTCAGCAGGATCTGGACTTCACTATCCACTGTGGCCAGGACAATGTACTGGACAATGCCGGAGTACAATTTTGCCAGGCCAATCCCTCAGGACTTATTGAGTGCTTCAAGGGCGCCAGTGGTGTCCCAGTGCCACGGGAGGCAGCTGGGGCACCAGGCACCCATTGAGCAGGAGAGGTGTCATGATAGAGAGGATTTGGCCTGGGATTAAAGGGGTTAAACCCCCATTTGGCGACCCTCTACTCTCATCACGGAAGCAAGGGGTTAATTGGACTGAGGTCCAGTAATGTGTTTTGCCTTGCTTCAATATCCAAATGTTTATTCCCCTGTGTAAATGTATTGTGTTATCCTGGGGTTTGCACTCACACATACACTAGGGTTGATGCGGGAGGGAAGGGGTTAATGTTAAAATAGTGATTATAGCCCTTTGTGTAATTTTCCCACCTTTTCAGGCTCCATTTTGCAGCCGTCCATAGGTCGCCATTGAGCCTCCATGATTTCTAATGGCAGAAGTAGCGGTTTTGGACCTGTTTTCCAGCGACGACCAGCAGGTGGCGTCCGAGAGGAGGAGCCGCGGTTTCCCATTGTAAGTCAATGGGCTCATTGACTTCAATGGAGATTCCTCAACGCCGACCTCGAGGAACAGGTTGGCAGCCATCCAAACCGCAGACCGCAAAAGCGGATACAATGTCTTTTAAAAGAGTTTAATCACTACGGTCAAGTTCAACCCAGTTATATCTTTGGTGGTGTATTATTCATAGCCTGTCACAAAGCTCCCGTCACACCCACCTTATAGAAGTTGTCCGGCCTGTCACCTGGTATAGGATGACTGGGTATAATTCCAACCACTCCCCCTGTAGGCATGATGACCAGTGATGTCACTAGCAAGTATATATAGTGGGGGGTGGAAAGTTCTAGATTCAGGTCTCAGAAAGGACACAGATGGGGGATCTCGCTGTGTATAGTGTAAGTCATGTTTAAGTGTAAAGCTATATTTTTAAGGATGTCTGGTCATATGTATTACTTTATAGTTAGGGAATGTGCCCCTTCTAGTCTTAGCCCATAGCAATGGTCCGAGGTTAATTGTGTGCCCTGAAAGATAGAGGATGCTTGGTACTCCTGGGGGAATCCTTTTAAATAAAGGGTTCCGGAGCACCGCGGGATTGGCCCATACTGACTGTTCTAAGTGCGAGCCCCTTCTGATGCCTTGGGATAAGGAGGGTACTCCTCAAAGATACGGGATATGTATCCCTGATGGTAGGAGTATCTCTATGGGACACCCCTTTCCCACCCGGATGTATAGAGATAGGGTGTACATGAATAACAATGTATGTGGTGTTATGTGACAGGGTTCAAACCTGCTCATGGGAGTGTCAGCTCCTTGGGTACCTCTTATCTCAGGGTCTTCTTTGCATGGGATCAGACACGGCTGTTTGGAGTGAAGAGCAGGAACAATAGAAGAGAGGACGCCAGGAACTTTTAACTTGATGGTATTTATTGGTGTACAACAGTTCTTATAGTCCCTTAGAACAATGGATAGAGCATTCCGCCATATAGTACAGAAGAGTCAGCACACAGCACAGAGTATTCAGCATTCAGCATCCTGCATAGTCAGGACAGGTTTAGTGAGCATAATAGAACAGGGCATTCCACCATATAGTAACCTCTCCCCCTCCAGATAGGAGATGTATGCAGGCAATGGAGAATCTAGGGCCTCACACCTTTCATTCAACTTAGAGTATGGTGTCCACCACCTCCATGCAAGAGAGCCTCTTTTGGTTACCTAGTTCTAGGACCCTGCATCTCAGGAATCTCATCCCTGTCTGTTGAATCAAGGCCAGGAGGGTTTTCCTTCTTCTCACCTGTCTGTCTGTCCAGCTGACTCCATTGACTTGCATTCCCTGCAAGTCCCTCTATCATAGAAGGATCTCCTGAAGTGGGGAACTCCTCATGGGTCCCTCTCCCCCTGGATCAGTATATGGATTCTGTTGGGTTTTTCCCACCAAGGGGTCTGAGCACCCCCCTGGGTAGGCTTGGACTCAAGAGGACTCAGAACAACCTCACGACTCAGACTGGAACCCACCATAATTTGGAGGGATCACATCTTTAAACAGGAGGAGGAGCCAGCTACTCTGCCCCAGTTACTGGGCAGAATTAAATGTAGCAAGGCCCTCTCATCCTGTCATGTGATTCCAACTGCTCCCAGACAGGCAGGTGCCTGAAGCTGCAACATATTAGATACAAGAGGGGATGTGATCTCACATGTACTGTCGTGTCTGTTTAACCCTAGCACTGCCTGCTGTTACCAGCACCAACATGCCAGGTGTAGAGTAAGGAATATAGCAGGGTGCTACATGGTAGCACTCTTTGTTCATCCAGGAAAAGAGGGGTTATATAAGAAGCGTGATTAATAAGCGTCTTAATGCAAGCAAAACATTAACAAAATAAATCACCTTGTTTCCATGTACACTAAGTCATAATAATAATAATTTTATTTCATATAGCACTTTTCCCCCAATGGGGCTCAAAGTGTTTCACAGTTACACTAGAGTGCACGGTAAACAGAAGTGCACATAGGATTTTTTCAGACATAGTCCCTACCCAGATGATCTTACAATCTATGTTTTTGGTGGCTGAAACATAAGGAGATAAAGTGACTTGCCCAAGGTCACAAGGAGTTGACACCAGAAATTGAATCAGGTTCCCCTGATTCAAACTCAGTGTCATTGTTTTCAGTCAGGGCCTGTACCCACTGAGCCACTCCTAGAGACATTCAGTCCCCAGGACCAACAGCATCAATGTATAACGGTAGAAGGAAAGTGTTAAGCTTCAAACAGTACATGTCCCACTCTGGCTTCCCACTTGATCAGTACTCATTTAGATCACATGCAACATCAGCTTTGGGCACCGAGACTTGGACTTGGCCAACCATGGGGCACATCATTATATGTTTTGTATTTTTAGTAAGTATTTATTCTATTACATGAGAGACAAAAGAATTCCATTTTCATCATGGAAACATTTTCCTGTACAATAGAACATTATTGCAATGTTGAAAATGTACAACTGGGAGTAGTTTATGCCAAAATAAAAGAATGGAGAGCCAAGAACTGCCATTCAGACAGGAATTCCTGGCAAGAACTTAAAGAGAATGTTAGTCAAGAAGTGACTGTCAGGGAAGGAAAGTTACAGATACAGATGCAGCATTATGGTTGGTCGCGCTGCCACATCTAAATCCGCTGCGGCACAGTGTTTTCTTCATCTGTGCTCGCGGAGGCCCAGTAAAGAGACTTAATCCCCATCGGGATTAACACAGCATGGGTACCTGCGTCTAAATGGAACTCTCGCTTGTGTTAACCCTACCAGGTTGCACCTGTCTGTAAGAGACATGCAGTAAGAGTGAGACTGAATCAGTCACTCTACCTGTGCGCACCTAATAGGCGATCGCGCAGCTTTATTTTATTTTGATAACACAGTATTGAAGCTGGGGTTCCTCGAGCTGAACCACATTAATTTCAGACTCGGGCATCCGCTACTTCCCGAGTTACAGGCCCTGTTATAGGGTGCCGATATCCCCACCATGTTTAAATTCTCCCACGTCATGGCCCACGTGACCGTGACATTCAAACAATGCAGGCAGATACCCCATACCAGGGCCTGTAACTCAGGATGCAGGGGATCCCCGAGGTTGAAATTAATGCAGTTCAACTCCGGATACACTCTATTTCAATACTGTGTTATCAAAATAAAATAAAAGCAGCTTCATTACCTTAGCGGCTAGACGCTAAGGTAATGAAGGGGTTAAGCCATCTTACCTGGTAGTTGCCCCTGGGTGGATGGTTAGGCCTACCGGGAAGTTTGCAAGAGGGGTTAACCCCTTAATTAACTTAGCGGTAGTAACTGCTTTGGTAATTAAAGGGTTAACCCCTGACACTACCCACTCAAGAGGCCAAACCACCCACCCTGCAACAACTACTCTCTTCACCACCCCCTCTACACCCAAAATAAACAGTGAAAATACAATACAAACACCAATGCACCCATTTAACAACAGCCCCTAAAACATACAGTACAGTAAAGGGAAATATCCCTATCATCCAGATCTGGATAATAGCGCATTTGTCCATTAAAAAATAAGGTTGCCCATTCATTGCCATTGTGGCAATCCATGCCCATATTGTGGGCATGGTTTACCACTGTGCCAATCGATTGGTTCATAGGCAAATATTTTTTTTATTTAAATGTAATGTATTTTCTTCGGTGCTTGTTTTTTTATGTGTAGCTTGCCCATTCATTGCCATTGTGGCAATCCATGCCCATATTGTAGGTGTGGGTAGGGGGGTGGGGGTTGGGGTAGTTGCCTAAGGGAGGGTGGTTAGGCCTTCTGGGTGGGCAGCGGGAGGGAGGTTAACCCCTTAATTACCATAGTGGTTAATAACCGCTAAAGTGATTAAGAGGTTCCTGGTCAGTAGTTAATTTTTTTATTTTACTGTCGGTGCCCACTGAAGACGAGGAGGACAAGGATGGCCTGCATCTTGGTAAGGGTAAGTACAAATTGAATTTACTATATGCTGGCTGGGTAATGTTTTGGTTATGTTTTATTTTTTAATGGGCAAATGTGTTATTATTTTTAAATTTTCATTATTTTTATAAACTCTCCAGATTATGTTTATGATCTGTCTGTACTGCTTGATATAATGTAGAGGTACATGGATAAGAGATAACATGTCCATGTTTTGTGGGGGTAAAGTTATCATCTAAGATATCTTATATAAGAATTATTTGTATAAAACAATTGTTGGGGGGGGGCAATTGAATAATATATAATACTGGTACAACAGTATTGGTCACCTAAAATACCTTAATAAGCCTCTTTCAGTGGGCCCCTCCTTTCAACCAATGTTGTCCAACCCTACCTTCCCCACCCATTTTATTGTGCTTCAGAGCACTGAACCGCAGCTGAAACTTAATGCAAAAAAAAAAAAAAAAAGATGTGTTTTAGGGATTAAGCAAGCAAGGCAATTCATCCTCCTCCCACGTGAAGCCTGATGCCTTCGCCAGCTCCGACATGAGGAAGAGGTCTCAGCCCATTGTGCCAGCTAAGAAGAGAGTGCAAGGCCTTTAGTTTAGAGGGAGGGAGTAAAGTGTCTTTTATGTATTTTGTTTCATTAATAAATACATCTTTTTTGGTGAAGGAAATTTTTTTTGAAGTTTTTATGAATAACAAGTATTAACAAATTATTTATTGTGCAATAAACAAAATTACAATATAGCAGCATACAGTACATTAAAAACAAAAACATGTATAACTTAAATACAAAATGAACTCCTTCCTGTCCCCACTAACCATTACAATACAAAACACTAATTCCACCAGGTTCTTTTCGTGCTTTGTTCAACGGAAAGCCATTTTCAGTGTACTGTATACTATGGAATGATTTGTCACCTATCATTGCCTCAGTACCTTCCATTCCAAATAGACATCTCCAGTCTAGATGGTTCCATATTTGAAGTAATGAAGCTCTCCAAATCAGCAGTTTTTTTCATCAATAATAGTGATATTGGCTTCCTTTGTACGATTCTGGTCACAATAATTTATTGCAGAGCCTAGAAATAAGAATGTCATGGAATGTGATAGATGACACAATGTTCCCCCAGCTTATCATGTTTGCACTTTTTTGATTTGTGCCTGTACTGGAAAGTGCTGGACCCTTGTTCTGTGTGCAGTACGGGGAACTAACTGCATGAATAAATATCCTGGGTCCAAGATGATATTGGTTGTACTGGTGTTCAGGAACTTTCAAGGACAATCGTGGTAGATTTGCCTTTACCAATACTTTTGGCTACTATGCAGTTATTTACGTTATGTTTCCCTGTTCGGAAAAAAAACCCCCAGTAGCATTAGAAATTTGATATTACGTTATTAGTTACCCACACCTCGAGGGATGTAGAGCCCCGTCATTCTTGGTATTGGTACCTCAGAGCAAAAGGCAGAAGAGCAGTGGAATGTGCTTGTTTCTCAGGTAAGTAAAATTCTATGAGGGGGAGTTGAGTGAGAGGGTAAGAGTTGAGACAGAGAGGAGTGAGTAAGAGGGATGAGAGATGAGAGAGGGATGAGTTAGAGCGAGGGATGGGTGACTGTGAGAGAGGGATGAGTGAAAGGATAAGTGAGTGAGTGAGTGAGAGAGTGAGTTAACGAGGAGAGTATAAGAACCATTACCCTCTTGCTTTTATGCATATACCTAGTGATGGGCACATTTTTTTGGCCAGATTTGGATCCGCAGCAGATCGGGCGGTTCTTTTGGTCTGCGGATTTCAGTGGATCAATCTCAAAAAGGGCGATCCGCATTTTGCAGATTTTTTATTAATGTTGCCGATACACTCTACGGATTCCGCAAACCGTTGACGGATTTGTAGAATCCAATCTGCAGATTCAGCAATCTGTTGATGGATTTTTAAGAATCCGCTAACGAATTACTGAATCCGCAGATATGATTCTACAAATCCATCAATGGACTGTATCCAATGTTTTTTTTTATTAATCCACGCGGATTAAAACCAACCATAATCGGTTTGCGGATTTTACACCGCGAAATGGATTGTGGGGGGAAAATGCGAGAAAATCCGGGAAACAGATTTGGGCAGATTCGCCCATCTCTAGGTATACCCTCTGCTTTACTCATTTCTTGACCCTCTCTCCTTCGCAAGACCTCCAACAGGGGGAACCGAGGTGGAGACTCTACTCCAAGCCTCCAAGATAGCTGTTGGTGGCCCTGCCCATAGAATGTAATCATTACGTGATGAAGTCACCTATACATCAACGGAACAAAGGGGAAGAGCTAATAGGCTCAAATATCAAACATAATGACATAAGTAAAAAAGGAATATTAGGGTGAACAAAATGACATTTACTTACCCCAAAGTGGCATTTGCATATTTGGAAACAATTATAGCCAACATGCAGTGTAAGGTCACTGTTTACAGAAACATATAAATAGATATTTTTAAAAAGCAGCATCATAAAAGGGCACTTTCCATTTCAGCACCTTCTTCAACATTCTGCACACTGCAATTAAAAGTACATTAATAGAGCCTTTTCTCCTGTGGAGGTAGAGCATTTATCATTGAGAAAGAGCAAGTTGATCAGGACAGTACTCATAAAACCAGGCGCCCACCATCGGTCAAGTGGTGTATTTGTATGTCAAGGACAAAAATGAAGCAAACCTCTTCATCTGTCTGGAATTCATTTTTCCCTGACTTAGACCACAAATATTTGGCTGTATGCAGTGTGTGCACGTCAGATATTGCAGGAAATTGGAACTTCCACAATGTTACGCCAGTTTTTATTGATTTTTACAACCGTGAAACTTTGACAAATAAAAACTTTAATCAATCCCCTAAAGAAAATAAGCTCTAATACCCTTGTTTCTACACAATGTTATTTAACTAAAAGGGTTTAACTGAGGTAAACTACATTAGTTTGGCGTCCTTATGCCAAGAGGAAGGGAGTCCGTCTGAATTCAATTACACCCAATTGTTAAAAGAAATGATGGTAGATTATGGATTACCATCAATTTAGCATCTCGTCATCTATTATGGTACATATGTGACCAGACTTAGAAACAAATAGAAGCCCTGCCCAAACAAAACAAAATAAGTTTGTGCTCTTCAATGTCATGTCTTGTGATGTCATGACGTTTAAGACCTTGATGTTCAACCCATCAGTCAGGACATCCTCCGGTCACTTTCAAAATAGAGCAACTTGCAGATATTGTTGTTACACAATTGCTTGAAGATCAAGTAGATTCTTCCAAGTGAGCATCGCGCAGGTCAGCGGGCACCTACATGTTATTTCCGATTTATGCAGCACCCATATTAGAGGGAGTAGTCAGTGATATAGTGGAGGGTTTACGGCGAGATACCCTCTGTTATTATTGAACCATTACCCTCTTGCTTTTCAGCGTATACCTAGTGATGGTCACAGATAGGATTCTTGCGCTCGCGCTGTCCTCTTGAGAGAAATAATCAGCTTGCAGCAGTGTGTGTAGGAGCCACTCCTCAAAATGCGTTCTAAGTCACACCTTTGCATTTTGTCTCCGCAATTTTTTTGATTTTTAATTAAAAACACCACAATCACAAATACAATTTGTGTGACAAAAGACAAAGACGTTTCACTTAAAATGCGCGTGTTCGGCACACACAACTTTATTTTGCATTTTGTTGCATCCCTACAGTATATGGCACCAAGCATGTGCCCCACTATGGGATTTACTGTAATTCATTGAAAATAATATCAATCCCAACTGCTTTGCGGTAAAGATCAACATTATCCGTGATCCCTTAGGACACCACGGAGACACCCACAGGGACATTCTTATTTTTCTGGGACTTTTATATCATCTGAATCCGGAGTCCGTCATTTATCATTAGACTGATATTTGGACTACGGTAAATTGGACTATATACCAATTTATAAGTGCCGGGGGAACGCATATTTTGTGTTTGTCATTATCCGTGATGATTTTAATTTCTCACAAAAACCCCCACGAGCATCAATGAAAATGCAGATCGGCTGTTTTGACCCTAAATGAATGTTAAGAGAGTCATTTTAATGATGGTTTTCATAATGTTTATCAAAGTACACTGCTTTGCATCAATTTAGCAAAGTTTGTGCTATATGGAGAATGGTTATATGGATTAGAGGGAGTTATTTGGAGCATATACAAATACATACAGCAGGGGTGGCACCACAGTCCTCAAGGGCCCCAACAGGTCAGATTTTCAGGATATCGCTGCTTCAGCACAGGTGGTTCAGTCAAAGTGTATTTATGTATTAAGAAAGCGCAGTCTCTGGGCATGGTCTTGAGCGTTCCACCACTGGGACATTTAAAGATCAGACCTGACTTGTCGGAGTGAGGTGGTCGGTCGGGCTAGACCTGGCTTGATGAGTCGGGCGTGTGGTGGATACCGCGGAGCAATGTCCAGTGGAGAGCTGCCCTGTGGCGACGTGACCCGGCAGCTGATGCCAGCGGAGGTTTTGGTCATTGCCAAACGCTCCATTTCGCTCTGGGCCGGTGTTAACCTAGCCCTGCTCACATACTGTATATCAACGTTAAATAACTTTTCTTACATTTGAAACCATCCTTCCATTTTTTTTAGATTGCATAAAGCTTAGCAGTTAAAGCAGAAATACCACATTCCCCCCTTATTGTATTGTATGTCTTTATTTATATAGCGCCATTAATGTACATAGCGCTTCACAGTAGTAATACATGTGGTAATCAAATAAATAACAGATAATATAAATAACAGATCATGGGAATAAGTGCTTCAGACATAAAAGTAACATTAAGGAAGAGGAGTCCCTGCCCCGAGTAGCTAATCTAGTCTAATTGGTAGGTAGGGAGAACATACAGAGACAGTAGGAGGGAGTTCTGGTCTGGGGCCAAGCTTTATGTATCATGTGTTCAGAATATCCACAGTGCTATTCATATGCTTCTTTAAGCAAGTGTATCTTAAGTTGGGTCTTAAAGGTGGATAGAGAGGGTGCTATTCGGGTACTGAGGGGAAGGGCATTCCAGAGGTGTGGGGCAGTCAGTGAAAAAGGTTTAAGGCGGGAGAGGGCTTTAGATACAAAGGGGGTAGAAAGAAGACATCCTTGAGAAGATCGCAAGAGTCTGGATGGTGGATAACGAGAAATTAGGGCTGAGATGTAAGGAGGGGCAGAAGAGTGTAAAGCTTTAAAAGTGAGGAGGAGAATGGAGTGTGAGATGCAGGATTTGATCGGAATCCAGGAGAGGGATTTCATGAGGGGAGATGCTGAGACAGATCTAGGAAAGAGTAGAGTGATTCTGGCAGCAGCGTTAGGATAGATTGTAGGGGAGACAGGTGAGAAGCAGGAAGGCCGGACAGCAGGAGGTTACAGTAATCAAGACGGGAGAGAATGAGGGCCTGAGTCAGAGTTTTAGCAGTCAAGCAACAGAGGAAAGGGCGTATCTTTTTTAATATTACAGAGGAAAAAGAGACAGGTTTTAGATATGTTTTGAATGTGAGGGGCGAATGTGAGAGAGGAGTCGAGTGTGACCCCTAGGCAGCGTGCTTGGGCTACTGGGTGAATGTTCGTAGTTCCAACAGTAATGTGGAAGGAAGTAGTAGGGCCAGGTTTGGCAGGAAGTATGAGGAGCTCTGTTTTAGCCATGTTGAGTTTAAGGCAACGGAGGGCCATCCAGGATGATATAGCAGAGAGACATTCAGAAACTTTGGTTTGTACAGCAGGTGTAAGGTCGGGTGTTGAAAAGTACATTTGTGTGTCGTCAGCATAGAGGTGATATTTAAACCCAAAAGATGTTATTAGGTCACCTAGAGAGAGTGTGTACAGAGAAAAGAGAAGAGGTCCCAGGACAGAGCCCTGGGGTACCCCCACAGAGCGATCAATAGAGGAGGAAGAGGTGTTAGCAGAAGAGACACCTAGCAGAAGATGATGGGAGAGGTAGGATGAGATTCAGGATAGAGCTTTGTTCCGAATACCAAGAGTATGGAGAATGTGAAGGAGAAGAGAGTGGTCCACGGTGTCAAATGCTGCAGAGAGGTCGAGTAATATGAGCAGAGTGTAATGACCTCTGTCTTTGGCAGCATGGAGGTCGTCAGTTATTTTAGTGAGGGCTGTTCCGTGGAGTGAGCAGTGCGGAAGCCAGATTGTAGAGGGTCTAGGAGAGAATAGGTGTTGAGAAAATGGAGCAAGCGAGTGAATACAAGATGTTCAAGGAATTTAGAGGCAAAAGGCAGGAGGGAGACAGATCGATAGTTAGAAATACAGGTAGGGTCAAGCTTTCTGTTTTTGAGTAATGGTATAACTGTTGGATGTTTGAAGGAGGATGGAAAGGTTCCAGAGAAGAGGGAGGAGTTAAAAATATGTGTGAGCGTAGGGATTATAGTAGGAGCAAGAGGTTTTAGGAGATGGGAGGGAATGGGGTCAAGAGAGCAAGTGGTAGAGGGAGAAGAGGCGATCAATAGCGACACATCCTCCTCTGAGACAGTGGAAAAAGAGTCAAGGAAGGCAGAGGAGAGTTAGGAAGAGGTGTAGGATGGGAGGAAGAAACAGAGGGGATGTTCTGACGTATGGATTCCACCTTTTACTTAAAATAGTCAGCAAAGTCCTGAGCGGAGATGGAGGAAGGAGAGGCAGCTGAGGGTGGTCTGCGTAGAGTAGCAAAGACAGAGAACAGTCTGTGTGGGTTAGACTTGTGTATGTTGATTAGGGAAGAAAAGTAGGCTTGTTTAGCTTGCGAGAGGACAGAGTTGAAACAGGATAGCTTAAATTTGTAGTGAAGGAAGTCTGCAAGAGTATGAGATTTCCTCCAGAGGCGTTCAGAGGAACGAGTGGAGGAACGGAGCATGCGCGTGTGGGAATTTAGCCAGGGTCTAGGGTTAGAGGGGGCGAGTGCGGCAGAGAGAAAGCGCGGCATGTACATCAAGAGAGGAGGACAAGGCAGAGTTGTAGTTCCTGACCAGGTTGTCAGGGTCTGTAGCAGAGATGAGAGAGGAGAGGGAGGAGCGTAAAGTGAACTAAAAGTCAGGTAAGTGAAAAGAGCGCAGGTTTCTGCAGAACCGGGGGCTAGATGGAGGTGGAGAAGGGGAGAAGCGAGATAGAGAGAATGAGATGAGGTGATGGTCAGAGAGAGAAAAGGGGAATGGAGAAATCGGAGAGAGAGAAGTTTTTAGTGAAAACCAGGTCTAAGTAGTGGCCATCCTTGTGGGTGCTGGCTGCAGTCCACTGTTGAAGGCCAAAAGAAGAGGTTAGAGAAAGAAAGCGGTAAGCCCAAGGGAGAGAGGAGTCATCAATGTGGCAATTGAAGTCCCCAAGGAGAAGAACAGGGGAGTCTGAGGAGAGAAAGAAAGAGAGCCAGGATTCAAAGTGAGAGAGAAAGGCAGAAGGGGGATGAGTAGAGGTAGGTGGACGATAGATGACCGCCACATGGACAGGGAGAGGAGAGAAGATCTGGACAGTGTGAGCCTCAAAGGAGGGAAAAGCAAGAGATGGAGGAATAGGAAGGGTTCGGTAATGGCAGAGAGAGGAGAGCAGGAGCCCCATGCCTCCACCCCTGCCATCAGTGCAGGGCAGTTTCCAGAGCAGAGTCAGACTGAGTGAGTCAGGTCTCAGTTATAGCAAATAAGAGCAGAGAGTGAGAGAGAAAAAAGTCATGTACAGAGAGGAACTTGTTAGAAAGAGAGCGAGCATTCCAAAGGGCACAGGAGAAAGGGAGAGAAGAGGGAGGGTGGCTAGGGGATGGGTATGAGGTTGGAGGGGTTGACACCAGAAGGAGTAGAGGTTGCAATTGGCAGGCGAGGACAAGAGCATACAGAAATAAGGCAGGGACCAGGATTGGGAGAGATATCCCCAGAAGCGAGGAGAAGCATGGATAGAAAGAGGATGTGTGAGGAGGATTTGTAGGGGTGTTTTTCAGTGCAGGGGATATAGCTGTGTGGTGTCAGAGGGCGCAGGTAAGAAAGGAGTTCATGTGAACAGAGAAGTGGTGAAGGAAGGAGAGATGGAGAAATATGAATAGAGCTAGAGACATAATGAGGCTGGTAAAAAGAAGTGCATAATTTGAGAAGAAGTGAAGCGTAGTTCAAATGCAGGAATCAGGGCCAGATGGGGTGTCTACTTATTATTTCTGTATGTAAAGCATGTGACAATGTGTAATTCTACACACTTACCTGAGCTGGCAATCGTTTGGTGCTCCTGTTATAAATCTGTAACAATCTTGATTGTGTGCCTAACATAATGGCCGCCTTTCAGTTTCCATCAATACTTCAGTCAGTGTAACTCAGCAGCCACAATGTATCCTTATATTACTAAGGTAATATTATCTATTGTTACAGTTTGCAGCTCAAACGGCTGGGAACATTGGCAACACATGATCAGAAACAGGAAAATGTTGTAACGATCTTGCACTGCTAAACCTGCTATAGAAATCAAAGGATGCTCAGAATAGTAATAATTTTTTTTTTTTTAAATGGCATGGAGTTGAATTAAAAAATTAAATAAAGAAACAGTCACTATTATCCAGTAGTACAGAACTGATTTTTTTTTTTTTTTAACCATATAAGATTTCTTGTCTTTTGTTTCTTTAATGTGAGAGACCTTGATAAATAACCCTTTTCAGAGGGTGCAGCTTAGCAGTTAATTGCATCAGTTGGTATGGTTTTATTTAATTATAACTGCATTTGGTCCACGGTTTGACTTGGGCATGTATTGTAATTTAATTTGTACTGAAAATGTCCCAACAAAATACATTTTCTTTTTCTTTGCATAAGTAAGATAAATCGGGAACAATGAGGAAGGGACTTTGAGGCCAATGGCATGTCTGTCTTTTATATTCACAACAACACATCTTTTTACTGGCTTTTAAATATAAAATTAGGGGCTAATTCTTAAGATGTCTCTTGCTATTTTGAAAGAAATCCCAGTAGGGAAAGTGTAAAAAAAAGAAAGGAAAAAAAAGCCACAAAAACATGTTTGCCAGCCAAGAAAACATTTTTGAAATGTCTTTTAAAAAGTCAGCGTGAAAATTAAAAAAATACACTGTAGTGCCCTCATTTGCATTTCAAGATATCTTCGCAAGTGAATAAATCAGAGAGCCTTTACGTGAGCAATCAGCTATATTTACCTAGAACTGATTTCAAAGCGACTTCCATGAAAATGTAAGCGCTACTTATGGAAGCGATGTACAGAAATTCCTTGGCAGACATACAAACCTACAGATGCAGCGGCCGTTATTGGAACACTTCACGCGGTGTATACCTCTGAATACCCATGTCATGGCGCGGGATTTCTTCCAACCGTAACGCCTTAAGACGCGTGTGCAGAAAATGGCATTTTAGTGTTCTGGTTTTTAATCACCTGAAAGTGACACAGTAGCACAGTACTGTACACATTACAATTCATTCATTTCATTGCATTTAATTGCACACAATCCATGAAATTCAAACAAAGCAACCGCGATAAACGCGTGCGCCTGGGACGATTGGCGGCATTCATGCCGCGTGGAGTACAGCAGCACACGAAAACGGCGCCGTGATTTCTTTAAAAAAAATGGCCGCTGCATCTGTATGGCTCACCAGTAAAATACACTAAAAAGCCAAAGGGAAAAGTAGGGGATGGTATCACTTGCAATTGTCACATCTCCCAGAGAATACTGTTTAGCAGTTTCCCAATTCATCTATATACATTATTACTATTATTTTTATACATACTGTACACTCTGTGTGGCTTAGATCAGTGGTGCTCAATTTCATTTCTCAAGAACCCCCCCCCCCCCGACCCCAAACAGGTAAGGATTTGAGCATATCCCCGCTTCAGCACTGGTGGCTCAACTGATAGAGCAATCTGAGCTGAAGTAGGGATATTTTGAAAATCGTACCTGTTGGTGAGTCTTGAGGACTGGAGTTGAGCACCCCTGCCTTGGATAATAGTGCCTAAGGGCAGGAGGCAGTGGCATATTTCCAATTAGCCCCGGGCCTAGGGCGGCAAAATTTTGGGGCGGCAAAAATGTCCGCCCCGTATACATTTGACGCGCTCTCTGGCCTATCGGGCCTGATGGGATGTCACTTACATATGCTGGGTGCCTCCATGCTGTCTCCTTTATGCCGCCCTCCTTCTCCTTCCGATTCGCAGCTTCAAATGATGCAGCGGATGTCACCAACAGGGCATCAAACGGCGTCTCTTTGCCATGGCAACGTGACGTCAAATTATGTTATGACGTCGCATTACCATGGCAATGAGATGCCGTGTGGCATCACTTTAGTGACGCCCCCTGTGTCATTTGACGCTACGGTTCGGTAGGAAGAGGAGGGCGACAGAAAGGAGGCGGTTGGCATATGTAAGTGCCTAGGCTTGGCAGATTTTGAAATCCGCCATTGACAGGAGGTCATGGTTTGAGACTGGTTTGAGGCCCACTTGCTATGACTTTTAACAAATCTATTGTATCTGCCATCACAGTCTCAATGGGTAATGAATTCCACATTTTAACTGCCCTTACTGTAAAGAACCCTTTCCTTTGTTGCTTGTGAAATTTCCTTTCCTCCAACCTTAAGGGATGGCCCGAGTCCTTTGTACTGCCCGTGGGATGAATAGTTCATTTGAAAGCTCCTTGTATTGTCCCCGAATATATTTGTATATAGTTATCATTTCCCCTCTTAGACGCCTCTTTTCTAATGTAAATAAATCTAATTTAGCTAGCCTCTCCTCATAAGTTAGATTGTCCATCCCCTTTATTAATTTGGTGGCTCTTCTCTGAACTCTCTCTAGTTCCATAATGTCTTTTCTTAGGATTGGTGCCCAAAATTGTACTCCATATTCAAGGTGTGGTCTTACTAGTGCTTTGTAAAGGGGCATAAATATGTTTACTTCCCTTCCATCCATTGCCGTTTGATGCAAGATAAGATCTTGTTTGCCTTTGCAGCTACTGCATGACATTGGGCACTATTGCTAAGCCTGCAGTCTAGAAGCACTCCTAAATCCTTCTCCGTCAAGGATTCCCCCAATATATCTCCATTTAATTTGTAAGTCGCCTTTTTATTCTTGCATCCCAAATGCATAACCTTACATTTATCTGTATTAAATCTCACCTGCCATTTACCTGCCCACGTTTCCAGTCTCTCCAAGTCCTTCTGAAGAGAAATGACATCCTGCTCTGATTCTATTACCTTACACAATTTAGTATCATCAGCAAAGATGGAGACTTTGCTCTTGATCCCAACCTCAAGGTCATTAATAAACAAGTTAAAAAGCAGGGGTCTATTGGAAGATTAGCAATGCTTTTTGATGTGCAACCCACTGTTTATGCACTGCCTCATTGTCAATAATTCTTTGAGGCCTATTAATTTATTTGTGTGTGTGTGTGTGTGTGTGTGTGTGTGTGTGTGTGTGTGTGTGTGTGTGTGTGTGTGTGTGTGTGTGTGTGTGTGTGTGTGTGTGTGTGTGTGTGTGTGTGTGTGTGTGTGTGTGTGTGTGTGTGTGTGTAAAGAGGTTTGTGTTGTTCAATCATAAATAAAAAGCAGATGTGAAACAGACCCCTGAAAGCTATAGTCTTTGTCTTTTCTTATATTCTTATGTAGCCCCGGTCTCCTTGGGCTCTGTGTAGCCCCCCTTACCTCCGCAGCGGCGGCAAGTGCTGCGAGAGGAGAAGGCGGCAAGTGCTGCGAGAGGTGAAGGCAGCGGTCAGAACATCCCCCGCCCTGACTCCGGTGTGGGTGGCGAGATTGCGTTGAGGAGAGGTCCGCGGCGGCTCCCGACACAGGGCGTCGCCATCTTGAATGTGTGCGTGCGCATGCGTAGTGTACTCACGCGTGCGCAGTGATATCATAATGTGGCGGCCATTACATATATAAATAAAAAAAGAAAAATAAGCGCCAGCTCTATAGCATAATACTATGTATTTTATCAAGAGCCCTGCAATGGCCCTTAGTCATCATTGATGATCTCCCCTGAGGCTGTCTCATTTGGAACACTGATTCATCATCCACATAACTGAAATCGTACCCGTTCCTCAGATGATGATGCCAATCTACACAGATTCTCTCAACTGAATGATTTTTAATCCACCATGTGAGTGCAACTCTATTTAAACCTTAATAAAATACATACTGTAACAGTATTATGCTATTGAGCTGGCGCTTCTTTTTCTCTCTTTGTTTCTTTAGGTATTTACTGTGATCAGGCTAAGATCACACAGAAGCAGCAGCCTACTTCGTAAGGGACTGTTTTTCCAGATCTGGACTTCACTATTTATTTGCAACATTGAGGACTGGTTTGATACTTTCTTTTTACTCTGTTGTTTCACACTGTTATATTGTTTAGTTTAATTTATGACTTGTTCACTTATATATCACAGAACTTCTATGCATTTCAATTAACACTTTAACCAGTCCCATTTAATCAATCACTTTAGCACACTAGTTTTAAGCGCTACTTTATTTTAGTCGCTTTTTGATATATATATATGATATATATGTGTGTGTATATATATATCAGCACATAAACATTACTTTATTAATAAATTATATACCCTCCTCAGTGTTTTTGAGGCTTACTACACTCTAAATGTAAATGTTTAAGCAGATTCAATGCCCACACAAGTTTCAAGAAGACTACTTACTGTACGTCACTCCTGAAGATGTTTTTATTAAATCTACCTCTCTACCTCTCTTACGGATCACAAAATCCCCCAAAAATCTCTGGTCTATAAAAAAGAACTCACCCAATGGGTTATCGATGTTTCAGAATACTCAAGGACCACAATAAACCTATATACAGTACAAGGTCTAATGCCCTCTTCAATCCATCTTCATCTGTATCCCATGGCAACTATCCTTTAGGTTGACTGAAATATAGTAAATATTCTTTCTTCGTCCACGTTAAATATTATTTGTTACTTAGTCCTAATTTTTTGTCTTCTTTTCAATGGGAGGTATTAACACATATGCACACCACTGACAGGTGTTATGAAACAGGTAAAGCTTTTATATTTCTGATACACCAAACATGCTTTTGGAGCACATGTGCAACCATGGATTCGTGGTTGCTACATCACATGCAACACCCTATGTCTCACTTGTTGATACAGTATACGGTACATAACATGACATACAGTAACCAATCCAAGCCAAACCAATGTGGGTGGTAGTGGTTTTTTTTGTATAGCATAATAATATCATTCAACTTAGAGCCACTCCTTCTCCAGTACGGGTTTAGAAGGTAACTCACCATTATGGATTAGTTCCAGAAGGTTGCATCCCTGATACTCTTGACATTGTAGTTTATTAAATAGTACTGTATATAAATAAGGAATTCTAAAAAAATCCCTCTTTTGAACTCCATTTTATTAAAGATGGTGTTTTGGTTTTTTTTACAGGAAAATAATATTTTTGCAGTAAATTCTTCAACAGAGTTTATCGAATTGAACTTTCTAGATACGTAGTTCCATAGTTACATAATAGATGAGGTTGAAAAAAGACATGCATCCGTCAAGTTCAACCTATGCTAAATTTAGACGACAGATACTTTATCCTATATCTGTGCTTACAGTATATTGATCCAGAGGAAGGCAAACAAAAACCCCAGTGACACATCATCCAATGATATCTCATGAGGAGGAAAATAAATTCCTTCCTGACTCCAAGAATTGGCAATCAGATTACTCCCTGGATCAACATTATTCCCATGTTTACTTATTTGGTATATCCCTGTATACCTTTCCTTTCTAAAAAGATGTGTCACCAATACTTATACTTAGCACAACTACGAGCAATGATTACACTGCAGTTTCACAGCAGATCTCGTTGCTGTAACATCTGAGAGGAAAACCTAATTTAGAATAAAGTTACAGCAGATAACTTTTACAATCATTAAGAGTACTTAAAACAACTTAGAAGCATTTAATAGCCACAACTTTTGCAAGCAGTATGACTCTGTATTTGTGATCTTTAAGGCTTGTTAAGCATTAAGTTCCCATCCTTTCATGTTGTGTCTGCGTGAAAGTACTTTCTCCGTGATTCACGGCTCCCAGACAGCACGCCAGATATAGACACATATAAAAGTCACTCCAATAATGTCAAAACATGAAGCATTGCTGATACAACAAGGTGTTGTTCTGCCAAAATGAGTAAAACTGAACCATTTTCAAAGCCTGATTGACTGCACAAAACTAAATGAAGGATTGTTCAGTGAGAAAGACATTGGAGTGTCTATTTGTAGAGACCCTAAAGATTACAAGCCTCTCAGTGCTGGGCTGTGTGTGCATTCTGCAAAAATGTGGCCACTGTGAGTAGCCATTTTTGTGATTTAAAATATGTTTAGCAAGTGACCTCCTTCTGAATTCCAAACAGCTACTTGAAGTTTCCACTATGAAAATGACTTGTAAATTGTAAAATTGTGTTTGCTCTTAACCCTAGTCCCACAACACAGATGTAGCGAGACTTACTGTGTGTGGCGCTGGGACAAAGCTGCGGCTCCGGAGGCGGTAAGTCTTTCTACATCAGTACAGTATAAGGGAGCAAATAGTTGGAAGAAATGTAGTATTTCAAAACAACACATTGAAGGGGTTTCATTCATATCATACTTCGGAAATAAGTGAGTTGATTTAAATATAACTCTCATCAAATTCCTCTCAGGGCATTTGTCCCAGGACTCCAAATATTTAATTGTCATAATGTGTGCAACTGCGATTATTAATAGGAAGAAGGGCATTTTCGGTACTTCAATTCTGAAACCCAGTTAAGATTTTCTCACAGGAGTCCACAAAAGTTCAGAACTGGATTTAAAACCATAGACAAAGTAAAAAAAAACTCAAGCATTCTTAAAAAGAATCCTGAGAACCTGCAGTTGAAATTAAGTACATGACCAGGCTATATTAAATATAAGAAGGTCATTTATGATGGAATCATTAGGCTGGGAACTTTTTTTTTAACATTCAGAGTAAATGTCAAATATATGCAATATTATTTGACAATTGTCAAGGAAATTACTTTATCCTATGGCTTGCACATGAGTTGGTATACACATATAAGTAAACAATGTTGCATTCAGTAAGTGGACAATAAACTGGAGGTGCTTATGTAGGAAGTGTTTGCTGGTATCAAGCATACAACATAAACTGAAATGTAGTCACAACAATTACATGATGGATACAAAGAGATGCTACAGTAGGGGGTCAATTGGACGATAGTATCATATCCCTGGGGCTGGGGAGGTAATGGAAGAGACCATGGCGCCAAGAGGCACACATATGAGCAGTTAGACATTAGCCCAAAGAACATGTTGCAGAAGAAAGTATTTGTCAGTATTTTGTGCTCACTTTGATCCTGCATGTAATCATCCTGTAAACACAGTCATTTATCCTAAACCTTCCATAACTGTAGCTAAAAAAACAAGGGTTAAAACTCGTATATTAGGCAAAACATGTAGCATTTAAGGGTCCTTATTACAGTGTGCTGTGAAGCAGCAGCAAGTGCTGGAGAAAACTCCAACTGCCTTGGTCTGCGCATCACTCTCAAAAAGGCCAACCTGCAATTTCTATTGTTTTTTCTTCAGAGACATAGAGCAAGCGGTCTCCAGAAGAGAGAGACAGACAGCAAACCATCTTCGGTGTGAGAGAGAGAGAGAGCAATTCGATTCCGAGTGGGAAAGAGACAGACAGCAATCCATCTCCGGGTGTGAGAGAGACAGAGAGAGCAATCCAACTCCGAGTGGGAGAGAGACAGAGAGCAATCCGTCTCCGGGTGTGAGAGAGACAGAGAGAGCAATCCGACTCCGAGTGGGAGAGAGACAGAGAGCAATCCGACCAGGTGTGAGAGAGACAGAGAGAGCAATCCGACTCCAAGTGGGAGAGAGACAGAGGGCAATCTGTCTCCGGGTGTGAGAGAGACAGAGAGAGCAATCCGACTCCAAGTGGGAGAGAGACAGAGAGCAATCCGACCAGGTTGTGAGAGAGACAGAGAGAGCAATCCGACTCCAAGTGGGAGAGAGACAGAGGGCAATCTGTCTCCGGGTGTGAGAGAGACAGAGAGAGCAATCCGACTCCAAGTGGGAGAGAGACAGAGAGCAATCCGACCAGGTGTGAGAGAGACAGAGAGAGCAATCCGACTCCAAGTGTGAGAGAGACAGAGAGAGCAATCCGACTCCAAGTGGGAGAGAGACAGAGAGCAGTCCGACTCCAAGTGGGAGAGAGACAGAGAGCAATCCGACTCCCGGTGTGAGAGAGACAGAGAACAATCCGACCGGGTGTGAGAGAGACAGAGAGAGCAATCCGACTCCAGATGTGGGAGACAGAGAGAGCAATCCGACTCCCGGTGTGAGAGAGACAGAGAGCAATCCGACCGGGTGTGAGAGAGACAGAGAGAGCAATCCGACTCCAGATGTGTGAGAGAGAGAGAGCAATCCGACTCCCGGTGTGAGAGAGACAGAGAGCAATTCATCTCTGGATGTGAGAGAAATCTTTTTCCAGATGTGAGACAGAGAACAATCCGTTTCTGTGTGTGAGACAGAGAGACAGAGAGAGACAGAGTGAAATGATCCCTCCAGATAAATTAGGGTGACATGCCTCTGCTGTAAAAGGAGCACCCCTACGGTACCTAGCTGGGAGATATGCTATTGGCCATGCAAACTGTCCTGTATTCAATTACAGATTTGAATGAATCCATGCGTATTTGTTTAGTATCCAATTTGCAGGTGGATTTTAGTGTGTGGGATGGGTTCTAGTGAGCGGATTTGGATTGCTGCACCCATCCCTAGTCACAAATAAACATCTTTTTAAACATGGGGAAGTGGCTTCAAAGCATATTGAATAAGGGTCTAAGAGAGTGTTCTATATAGCACCGGTAATGTTTTACTGAAGCTCAGTTATAAGTTCCTCTACAGTTTGTGTGGGGGAACAAAATCCAAGCCCCCTGGGACCCTTGTTGTTCGTATTGTTCGTTCGCTCTGAAGTCTCCAAGTCCGAGGTAGAAACTAGCCAAAACCTCGTTCCCGCTTTCGGTTTGGGCTTGAGATAAATGCTGTAAGAACAACTGTGTGTATATAAAGTACTGTATGTTAATTTCATGCCTTATAATTTATCAAGATAGTTTTACATAGTACTTTTGAAATCTTATGCTCTTTATATTGACATATTTGATGTATATAGGAAAAATGTATGTTACAACCCAACTCAAAGCCTGAAGGTGATGCAGAACATTTTACTTGGGAAATAATGTGCTCCTCTTTATGGTAATAAATTGAATGTAGTGAAGATTCGATTCAAATCTGCTGATTAATTATTTTGCTGCCAGGGAGTTCTATGTTTAGGATCCAGGGCAGGAAGGGAGCAGCATCATCAGGAACACCCAGAAAAAAATACAAAACTCATCATAGTGTAGTATGAAAAATAAATGTCAATATGTGGAACTTGGCTCTTTAAATAACCTACTTACAGAATGTAAGATATATAATAGCAGGTTTGTAATTGTGATGGATCTTTGGACACCTCAGGTTATGGGTTGCAGCAAGCAGCAGCATACATCAGATAGGGGTGGTGTCAGGCAAGATGGTGTTTTCACTCTGGCAGCAGCTTCCAATCAGTCATATGCAGTCATACAAAGATAAGGGAAACAATAGTGCTTTACCAAAATAACACAGAGTTTTATCGTGAAGACGAGCAGGAAATGTACTCACAATATAATAAATGAGCACATTCACATCATGGTATCTTTAGGAACCAGGGTATTGGATCGGCCGGTGGAGAAATCCCTCACTTCACTCCGCTTCCTTGTCCTCCACGAGGGTGCCCCCTCGTCCGGTGCCAGATGGATAGCGTCTGTCGTCACTTCCTGGCCTGGTGGTGACGACTTCCGGTGAGCGTAAGTAGAGCGGAGAGTAGGGGGAACGCCGGTCCAAGACTATGCCTCCGTGAATACAGCTGAAAGACAGTTCCCAAACGGTAGATACAGCTGGGCTCTGCTAACTGTCTGCAGATTTCTTTAGCTCAACGCGTTTCACTGCATGCCGCAGCTTCCTCAGGAGCAATGATAATGTCCCCTACTGGGTGCTATTTAAATAGCCCATTCAATTAGGGCAATTGGTAATGCAATCATATATAATTGACACAAGATGATTAACATCATTACACACAGAGTCTCCCAAGCTGGGTACATAATCTCTGTGATCCAAAAAACGACGCATAAAATACTTTAATACAATTTATTTAAAAAGAACATAGAACAGAATATATACTAAAATAAAAAATTAAATACTAAAATTAATGGGTAGTCGTTAGGTCGAGATGCTTAATGGAAGGTAGAGAGAGAGAAAGAGACATATGTTAGTTGATCATAAACACAAAATATGATTAACTTAAATAAAAACATATAAAAGTTATACAATGAGAAATCCAAACTGGAAATGTAAAAGACTGGCATGACTAAAAGTGACTTAAAAAGGAGGGGAGGGGGAGGGGGGAGTGTGTGACATAGGGGAAAATTTATTTTAAAAAATAAAATAAAAATAAAATAAAATAATAACTAGAGGAAGGGTGCAATCTCAAAATCAACATTAAGACCATGTGGTGTCAGCGTGTTAAGTTTATGCACCCAAAACATCTCTCTTTTGCTTAAATCTAAATTTCTATCTCGTCCTCTCCAATGTTGTGCCACATGCTCTATTGCGGTAAATTTTAACCCTTTTGTATTGGAGTTGTGAAAGGAGGAAAAATGTTTGGAAACATTATGTGACTGCACACTACGCCTTATATTGCTTAAATGCTCCAAAATACGTATCTTAATAGCTCTTGATGTTTTTCCAACGTATTGGAGCCCGCATGGGCATTCCAGGAGGTAGATTATATAATTAGAGTTGCAGTTCATGTATTGTTTAATTCTGTAATCCTCATTTTTATTATTGCACCTAAATCCCTTTTTGTCTTGCTGTTTGTATTCACAGGCCTTGCAACAACCACAGCCGTGGAACCCTTCCAATTTTTGAAGCCATCCATTTCTATTTGTCTCTACTTTCTTAATATTACTGGGAGCTATTATACCTTTTAGATTTTTGGCCTTTTTAAAAATCACTCTCGGGCGATCTGGGATTTCTTCTTTTAAAATCGGATCATTTAATAAAACATGCCAGTGTTTCTGTATTATTTTCTTTATATTGTTTGACTCTTTATTAAAAGAAGTTAAAAATGCTGTGTCGAAATTTTTCTTATTATTTGAAGATGTTTCTCTATCTTTAGCTACTAATAGGTCAATTCTATTCAGACCATTTGCTTTTTCTAATGCCATGTCTAGGAGTTCTGTTTTGTATTGTTTTTCTACAAAACGTTCTTTCAGTATATTGCATTGATCATTGAATACTATATTGTCTGTGCAATTTCTCCGCATTCGTCTGAATTGGTTGTATGGGACATTGTCCATCCATATATCCTGGTGACAGCTTGTACGTAATATATAATTATTGCTGTCAACTTCCTTAAAGAAAGACCTAGTTTTGAGAATCTCATTCTCTATATAAATATTCAAATCCAAATAATTGAGGGAACTATTACTTGTCACAGAGGTGAATTGTAAGTTATACGTATTCACATTAATACTCGACAAGAAGGAGTCCAAACTCTCCTGGCCACCACGCCAAATTAAAAACACATCATCGATGTAGCGCCGCCATAGGACAAGGTCCGCCCCCAGAACGCCACCGGGCCAAATATGCTGTTCCTCCCAGAATCCCATGTAGAGATTCGCGTAACTGGGAGCAAACCTCGTACCCATGGCGGTGCCACATCTCTGAATGTAAAAACTGTTCTCAAACCAAAAATAATTCTTGTCAAGTATGAAACAGATACCATCTATAATAAACTGAATCTGCTGTTCTTTCATATCTAGATCTTGTTTCAGAAAGAAATTAACAGCTTCACATCCTAAGGTTTTTTCAATCGATGTATATAGAGATGCAACGTCTACAGTTGCCATGATGTAATTATTATTCCAAGTAAAATTCTCTAATAAATTTAACACATCAGTCGTATCCTTCAGATATGATTTAAGAGATTTGACATGACTCTGTAAAAAAGTGTCAATATATGCAGATAGGTTTGATGTAAGTGAGTTTATTCCGGAGACGATTGGTCTCCCGGGAGGTTGTTTCATGCATTTGTGGACTTTAGGTAATATATAAAAGATCGGTAGTTGGGGACATTCGTTAAATAGAAATTTATATTCATTCTCATTCAATATGCCTAATTCCTTGCCATGATCTAGGAGAATTCTCAGATCATCCGTAAAGGTTTTTGTGGGGTTGTTTGGTAGGATGTCATATGTCTTTTTGTCTCCTAAAAGGCGGTGGGCTTCTTTTAGGTAGTCATCTCTATTTTGGATGACTACCCCCCCTCCCTTGTCTGCCTGTTTTATAACTATATTTGTGTTATTTGTTATTTCCTCTAAGGCAGACCTTTCTTCTTTGTTCATATTATTTCTAATCTTAGATTTATTATTTTTTGAGAGCTCCTCAAAGTCCTTGACAATAAGGTTATAGAAGACATCTAAATGATTTCCCTTACAGTAGGTGGGATTGAATAAAGATTTATTCTTAAGTGTTGTATGTTTAAATGTTTCGCTTTCTTTCTCAACCATAGGCTTAATGTTAGACATTCTTGACTCCACATTTTTGCTTAGAAAAAAGCGTTTGACTGTTAGTTTTCTAATATATTTATTTGCGTCCACAAATAGTTCGAAATTGTTAGGTCCACAAGTGGGCGCAAATGACAGACCCTTGGAGATAACATCTAATTGTGAGGTAGTAAGATCTACACTACTGAGATTAAAGATATTTTTATTCTTTACAGGGCTGATTGCTCTCACTTTTTTCTTTCTTCCCCCCCGCTTTCCTCTCTTATTCTTTCCCCTTTGGGGTAGTGGCTCCCCTCTTCTGTCTCCAGGAGGGGAGTGAATGAGTTTTTTGTCTCCCAAATACTGATATCCAGAAGGTCACTGTTCCCCACAACTCCAATGGGTGAGCGTGATCTACTGGCTTTCGCATACTTGGCAGAATCATATCTCTCTCTTTCTCTTTTTCTATCCTCTCTATCTTTTCTTAATTCTCTCTCTCTCTTAAGTTCTCTATCTTTTTGGTATTCTCTCTCTTTTCTTTCTCTTTCTTTTTCCCTTTCTTTTTGTTCTCGGTTTCTTTTTAGTTCTTTCTCTCTAGAGAGTTCTCTTTCCCTCTGTACTTCCTTTTCTCTAAGTTGTTCTCTCTCTCTAAATTCTCTTTCCCTTCTTTGTTCTCTCTCTTTTTCTCTGTGTTGTTCTCTTTCCTTATACTCTCTCTCTCTTCTTAGTTCTCTCTCTTTCACTATGTCTCTCTCCCTGCGTCTCTCCCTTTCTGACGCTTGTTCTCTCTCTCTAAAAGATGTTCTCTCATTAAAATATTCTCTCTCTTTGTATGGCTCTTTTTCCTTTTGATCTCTGTTATGATTAAAATTTTGTCTCGGTAAAGGATCATTTCTAGGACCATAATACAAAGGTTTAGAATCATAATTATCTCTCCTAGGTGTTTTAGGAATGAAATGACGCTTGTCAGGATATTGTTTAATACTATGTTTCTCCAAAGTGGTATGGGTTTCCCTGACTTGTCTATCCTCTGGTCTACTTAATGTTTGATAATTTTTCTTTTTCTTCCAATCCCTCTGTTCCCCTCTAAGGTAATCTTCTTCATCCCTTTTAAATTTATTAGTTTTACTTGTAATAAGATCTTGTTCAAGTCTATCAATTTTCTTTTTTAATTCCCGGTCTTTAGTTTTAAATTCAATGGTATCTTCCATATGGGCTAACCTCTCCTCTATTATAGTAACCTCCTCATCAATTTTCTTAATATGTTTTTTATGTTGGTTTACCAGTGATGTCATAAGGTTAAAGGAGCAGTTGTCTATGGTCTCATACCATTTATTCACAAAATCCTCGTCGTCCAAATTGGACGAGGGTTTTTTGGTGAATCTAAGGCCTCTCGGGATACGTTTGCAATCCATATATCTGTTTAGAAATTTGAGGTCTATCCATCTTCTAGTATCTTTAATAAGTAACCTCTCTAGTTTAATAAATTCTTCATCTAAAAAATCATCTTTCACTACTGTGTGGGTTATATTAGTATCTGTGAATAATAAGTGTCTATTTTGCCTTTTAGCAAATATATTTGGTGAAACAACTTCCATAATATCAAAAATAGATAATAACAGTGTATAATATAAAAAACAATAGTGTACAGCAGCCACCAAATCAAGTGCAGAGAAACAATGTGAAACCCAGTGACTTGGAAAGGCGCTTAACAACTATAAAAGTGCTCAAAAAAATAAAATTAAAAGTTTGTGAAACTGACGAATTCTCTCAACCTTCCAGGGAATATGCACTGATTCCCTTACAACAGTTTAGGATCCAGGGCAGGAAGGGAGCAGCATCATCAGGAACACCCAGAAAAAAATACAAAACTCATCATAGTGTAGTATGAAAAATAAATGTCAATATGTGGAACTTGGCTCTTTAAATAACCTACTTACAGAATGTAAGATATATAATAGCAGGTTTGTAATTGTGATGGATCTTTGGACACCTCAGGTTATGGGTTGCAGCAAGCAGCAGCATACATCAGATAGGGGTGGTGTCAGGCAAGATGGTGTTTTCACTCTGGCAGCAGCTTCCAATCAGTCATATGCAGTCATACAAAGATAAGGGAAACAATAGTGCTTTACCAAAATAACACAGAGTTTTATCGTGAAGACGAGCAGGAAATGTACTCACAATATAATAAATGAGCACATTCACATCATGGTATCTTTAGGAACCAGGGTATTGGATCGGCCGGTGGAGAAATCCCTCACTTCACTCCGCTTCCTTGTCCTCCACGAGGGTGCCCCCTCGTCCGGTGCCAGATGGATGGCGTCTGTCGTCACTTCCTGGCCTGGCGGTGACGACTTCCGGTGAGCGTAAGTAGAGCGGAGAGTAGGGGGAACGCCGGTCCAAGACTATGCCTCCGTGAATACAGCTGAAAGACAGTTCCCAAACGGTAGATACAGCTGGGCTCTGCTAACTGTCTGCAGATTTCTTTAGCTCAACGCGTTTCACTGCATGCCGCAGCTTCCTCAGGAGCAATGATAATGTCCCCTACTGGGTGCTATTTAAATAGCCCATTCAATTAGGGCAATTGGTAATGCAATCATATATAATTGACACAAGATGATTAACATCATTACACACAGAGTCTCCCAAGCTGGGTTCTATGTGCCATCGGAAGAAAAGGCCAAGAGTGTAGGGTATTTTTAGAACTGAAGTTGAGTTCAGTTTCTGCTGCATAATTGGTAACACAACATGTTAGTCGGTTGTGAAATGACTATAATCTATTTCTTGCCATCTCAATTTAGAGGTCTGCTGAACCATAATTTTCTGCTAGTAAGTGATCCACAAGTGGCAAATGGAAAATTGAAGAAGCAGGCTGAAAGATACCCTTATCTTTTCATTAGTAAAGGAAGACAAAAGCTAAAAGGTAGAAGGGTCAATTCAGTAGAGTTAGAATACATTGGTTTTCAATTTGTTTGTTTGTTTTCAAAGTGACCATTATAAATAGAAAAAATCTAAAACAAAAAAAAAATAGGCCAAAGTGGAGGCCTGGTTTAGCTGGTCCGGCGGCAGTGAATATCGCCCGGGTGAAAGCTGGGGTGGAGGCTACCCCATCCTTGAAAGAAGACAGTGAGCAGCGGCTGGTAGAATTCCAGAGATTGGTTCAAATCCCCCATTGAACACTATCCGGACAGATTTTAAGAATCCGAACTCAAATTTCATATTCAATCCAAAATCCGTTGCCAGATTGTTAAAAATCTGCACTCAGATTAATGAAGGGGTGGAGGAGAGAGAGCGAGAGTGAGAGCGAGAGATGCCAAGGAGGTTTCATACAAGAACTTTTGGCTAAAAGGCTGGTAAACAGGTGGAGAAAAAAAAAAGATGGAGGGTTGATTAGAGAGGGTCAGTTTTACCTAAGTTTCTTGGCGGTATGTTTGGTCACAAAATATGTTTAATTTGAGAGAGTTGATTCTGCAGGAAAGTAGAACGAGGACAGCCCAGGATTTTCGGGGGTTACACACTGAGGGATAATGATCTGGGCCAGATGCGGTTGAGTGGAGGTCGATTGATAAATATGATATTTTTTATGAGAAACTTTGAGAAATGTCATGCAGTAAAAATAAAATCCTAACAAATTAGTAATTCATTTAATCTGAAAAATGCTAATAATCACATGGTCAGGGAAAATGACATGCAAATTAATACCATTATTTCAACCAAATGAATGTAGATGCAATAACCATGAACCAATACAGTGTCATTTACAACATGTACATCATGATTCACAATCAGTATTTGATTTGATTCAGTAGAGAAGAGCAATGACTGTCAAGACCTGGCCGGCATTTCAGTAATTTCATAAAGTAACTAAGATCAATAACCTTTAATAAATAAGGTTGTTGTCTTCTATTATTCATTTGACATAGAAAGGTTTTATTGATCTTTGGTCAACAAGTTCCTGACATGTAGAAGGTTCCACAATAGTTAATAAATAGGATGTATAAGAAATACTTTCTAAGAAAAGCTTACTCTACAGTACTTCACTAATTAGCCAAATCTGCAGAATGTGAATCAATTAATAAACATGCAGAAGAGGAGTGTCGGTTTCCAAAATATAATACATTCATACATAACTTTTTTGTTGTTCTTTTAAAACAATGGTGGGCAACCTTATTTTTGCTGTTACTTTACCCTTCATCCACACTCCCCTGCCCATGCCCGCCTCTGCCCCCAAACACACGGCCCTGAAAACAGAGGATTTACTCCCTTCTCTATGACTCCCTCCCTGCTCCGTGACTCCCTTGTCATCTTGGATAAGAGTGTAGATGACCAAATATGGATATGCTCGAATGTGAGTATGCCATCGATATCATCCGGGACACAGGGCGTGTACGAGTAGGGAGAGATTCATGATCAGGGAGGGAGTCACAGGGCATTTCAGAGGGAGAATGGAAGGTTTTTAGAGGCTTCTGTGGGAGTGGAGAAAATGGGGGGAGGTGAGAGAATTACCAGTTTCGTGGGGAAAAGGGAAGTGAGTGGGAGGGGAGGGAGTGGAGGGGAAGGAGGGACAGGTGATCCTTCTATGGGGCAGATGAATGACAGGATGTGGTGGAGGGGAGGATAGTTGGTGAGGGACTGATAATGATTTGGGAGGTTGGGTTGAACAGTGGTAGTTCAGCAACGATTAGGGGTAATTGTAGGTGGGATAGTCTATGGAGGTGTCAGTTAGTGATGAGGCAGTCTGTGTAGGGGTAAAGGGTACAGTTAATGGGAACGTCATTTGTTTGCATTTGCGACATGCGTAGTCAATTTTGAGAGCACTGGGAAGGGGTCACCTAGAAAGGTAAAAATACAGAAATACTTTATTGTCGCATACTTTTACACACAGTCACAGTAATGCATATACGACAGTCAGGTCAAGAGCTGACACTCTAGGATCCCAAAACACGGATCAGGGGCAACCAAGTGGGCTTAACCTTTATTAATGAGCCTGGTTACCCCCTCACCATCACACATGGAAATCACAAAAATACGTTGATATATATTTGGGTTCAGCTTCAGATTTCCAGAAGTTGCAGAAACTAGCACAAATCTATTTTGTCTGATGCTAATGTCCTAAAATGCCAAAAAATAATGTATTTGTGTGTATCTCCTTTTTGCCACCAATCCTTATGATTGGTCTTCTGCATCCATCCATCCTCATCTAAAACCACGTATACTGATGGCATCTCATGAACAGGTACAATACATCTTGTGGCAGTAAATGGGTTAGAATGAGGAAGTGGCTGCACACCCATGACATCTCAAAATCACATTTAGTAAAGGTCGCTATGTATACAGTAATTAGATTCATTTCATGTATCCTTTAAAAACAGACTTGTATGTCATTCTGAACTTTACCTTGAAGGCTTTGTCTAGAGTAGAACAAACAGAGCATTTCAAGCAAACTATTAAACTAGTCACTAATTGTTATAGGTTGAGATTTCTCTAGTAGAATTAATCAGCTTGGTTACTACCTTATATTGTAGTGAAACACTAGAATACTATTAAAATCTGTAAAACGTATTATAATTGTTATACTTTATATTTTTTGGAGCAGTGCAATGTATATAAAATAAAAATGATTGATTACAGTTTTACTGCAATACTTACTGCTGTATCAATAGAATTTTAAGGACCAGAAAATACCATAATTCCATTATTTTTATGATATGATTGCTGAAATTCTAGATTGAATAAGGACATTACATTTTCATCTAACTGAGGCAAAGAGGTATTACCAGAGTCAGGGTAAAAGAACATAGTTCATGATAGCGCTCTAATGACCTTAGGTACTGAACATGTGATCAATGAATAGTATCTTGATTGAAGAAAGGTGATAGGCTGAGTTAATGGTGTATAAGTGAGTATATGAGGTATATAGGTGGGCGTGTAGCTAAGACATATGTATAATGTCCTGGTGAGTGTGGTGAATGGAGATATATAAGCCCCACCACATCACTCCCATTAAGGACCTGTCTGAAAACAACGCCTATGAACACCTATAGTATACCTCCTAGTACAATGATAAGTACAATGACTCATGTGAACCATGCCCGTTTAGCCTTCCAGTATGCGTGCTTCTGCGGGGTTGAGTAGAAGATCAGGTAGCCACAGGATGCGGAAGTGCAGAGCACAGCACAGCAACAGGACTCCACGGGACAGCAGCGGTATGGTACAAAAAGGCTTTATTCACACATCATGGCGCAGACAGGGACAGGAGCAAAAAAAGCCTCCTTCTCTTACGCGTTTCACGTCTGACGAAGCGCCGTACAGGCGTGAAACGCGTAAGAGAAGGAGGCTTTTTTTGCTCCCGTCCCTGTCTGCGCCATGATGTGTGAATAAAGCATTTTTTTACCATACCGCTGCTGTCCCGTGGAGTCCTGTTGCTGTGCTGTGCTCTGTATTACCAGAGTCCGCATAAGGCTAAGTCCCCGGTGGTGATGGCAGCGCGCGTGGTGGCGTGCCCGCCACACACCTGTCACTAACCTCAATCAGGCAGGCCCCAGTGTGTTCTCGCGTGTTGGTTCATGCAGTGCAGTGGCACGTCAGTCAGCAGGGGAAACAACACAATTGTCTTCCCATGCGGCGACGCAGTCACGTGGTGTGCTGGGAGCCAATAGCAGGGCAGATGGAACAATGGGAGCGCAGTGCTTGGTGCTGCTGGGCTGTGCTTTGTGTTGTGCCTGACGTCATGGCCACATCCCCACCCCCCTCCATTTTGACCACGCCCCCACACCTCCCATCGCTCCCTCCACACTGCAGATCACGGTTTTAAGCTGTGCACGTGCTGCTAGGACACCAGGTGCGTGTGCAACAGCCACCACCGGGGACTTAGCCTTAAAAGAAAGCTGATGCTAGCATCTGACTACCAATCACAATTAGTTTAATAGAACTAGCTATTTCAGATGATTTCAGTTTCTGCCCATTTTTTTTTTTTGTTGCCATGACAGGCCCTTAAAAAGTGGTTGTATCATGTTGGCATGCAGGCTGCTGTGGCTGTTTCATGCCGTATATGAATAATGAAATAGATAAATCACTGAATATAATTTACACAAAAATGGTCGAGTGTGAAAATTACAATTACATGCAATTACAAAGACAGTTTCTCAACAGAAAGGTGCTAACAGAGCTACCATGTAGTCACCAAACAGCCCGATCTGGGAATTTTTTGTCAAAATTCCCCATTGAATTTAATAGGAGATGTTACCGGAAAACACCACAATTGGCCACTTCAGCAGATATGGAATATGTCCCTTGATGTTTTCTATACCTGTTTCACTCGACATTAGTTATCTGCTCATAACAAAGTTTTTGTGAAAAGGTAATTAGATTAATGGATGACCCCACTACAAGGGAAGCCCAGTTAAGAAAGAGACACCCTTCTATGAGAAGGAGTGGCACAGTGAGTAAAGACACTGACTCTGGCACTGAGTTTGAAGCAGGCGAGCCTGGTTCAATTCCTGGTGTTGGCTCCTTGTGACCTTGGGCAAGTCACTTTATCTCCCTGTGCCTCAGGCACCAAAAACATAGATTGTAAACTCCACGGGGCAGGGACCTGTGCCTGTTAAATGTCTCTGTAAAGCGCTTCGTAAAACTAGCAGCGCTATACAAAAACATGCTATTATTATTATTTTCTTAGTCAGATTGAAGGGCAGAAAATCTTTAATGTTACAATGTTTGCAAACATTGTCACGATTAATTAATTTACAATATGTATGGTTTTTTTTTAATACCACTAAAATAATCTCAATGTTGGGTTTCACCTTTAGGAAGCAAATGACCATTATACAGTAGGATAAAACATGGTATCTGGCACTGAAAGAAGAATAACTAGTCTACATGAGATCAAGGTTGTCACTGAAAGATATTTATGCATATTTTTTTAGTATCTCATACAGTATAAAGATATGGGAAGTGGAAATAGCATTTAGCTGTTAGCAGCATGTAGCGGCGACAGAGGATAACATTTGCAAAAAAATCACCAGCGACAAAAAATGACTTATTTACAGAAAAATAAAGTGGGGCAACGTTTCGGGGCTGACCCCATCATAACGCCTATTCCCACTTATAAAAAATAATGGTGCTACTCCCCATTGTAAGATAAGAGAAACAAATAACAAATATTTTGCCCTTAAACATTGCCCCCTTTCTTTTATTGAAAACAGATGAACCGGCGCCTTAAAGAAATAAAATTCTGACCAAATATAGTCCAATCTAGACGGCTGGGATGAATTCCAGGGAAGTGTCCTCAAAGTAATCTCAAACAAACAGACATGTAAGACAACAACATGAACGAGAAAAAAAAAGAAAAAAGATCATAGTGCAACAAATAACAAATCACTGATATAAAGTAAGCTGTAGTAGACAGCAATTTAATAAAAGAATTAAATATTATAAAACAACAAACATGTGTTAGTTGGGCAAAAACCACTATTTGAAATGATGGCATCCAAAGGGGCTAAAATTGAAACCCTACTTACAGCAAAGCCAATAAATATAAACCTGTAGCTCCAAGCCACTGAACGCTCCGGTGCCTGGAGGGAAGATGATACCGCTCGATCGCCTGTAACACCTGCACAGTTAGGAAGCCCAGACGCTGAGGCTCCACGCCGCCAGCCACCACACCTGTCTTCAACGCTGATGAACTCTGGGAAAGGAAGCCGCCCAGGCTCAGTGCCGCCGAAGGATTCCCAGGGATAGTCACGCAGACCAGAAGGTCTCGCGATATACGCTGACGTCACCACTGGTAGCCAGGATGTGGGAAGGGCACACGCAACTGCTAGGGGCTCAGACAGCCAAAGCGACGGGCAAAAGAGGAACGGGCTATCAGGGGGGAAGCCAAAGTGTCTCTGCCAAAGAAAAAAGTCCACCCTACGCGTTTCGTGACGTCAGTCACTTCGTCAGGGGCATGATGGGAAATAGACAAGTGGCAGTACATTTATACTGAAACACAAATTAGCTAATTAGCTTAAAACACAATATTAAAATACACTCACAATAAGCAGACTAATATCAGTGATGATAACATACACAGACCTTACAATAAATGGAAATAAAAAATATATATACAAACAAATGAGAATAAAAATAAATAAAAAATAATAAATATATATAAACATAAAACACCCGTTCTTAAAGGAACAGTACACAAAGAAAACATTCATAGGATTACTCATAACAAGAGACTTAAAACATGGAAAAAAACCTGTACCAATATACAACAAGCAGCAAAAGGGGGCATTACTACAAGGTCTCAAAGGAAAACCCTCACTATTTAACCAAAAATGCAGCTAGGTCGAATTCAATATTAAGACCATTAGGGGATAGCGTTTTGAGTTCATATATCCAATATATTGAATTCGACCTAGCTGCATGTTTTCTTTGTGTACTGTTCCTTTAAGAACGGGTGTTTTATGTTTATATATATTTATTTATTTTTATTCTCATTTGTTTGTATATATATTTTTTATTTCCATTTATTGTAAGGTCTGTGTATGTTATTATCACTGATATTAGTCTGCTTATTGTGAGTGTATTTTAATATTGTGTTTTAAGCTAATTAGCTAATTTGTGTTTCAGTATAAATGTACTGCCACTTGTCTATTTCCCATCATGCCCCTGACGAAGTGACTGACGTCACGAAACGCGTAGGGTGGACTTTTTTCTTTGGCAGAGACACTTTGGCTTCCCCCCTGATAGCCCGTTCCTCTTTTGCCCGTGGCTTTGGCTGTCTGAGCCCCTAGCAGTTGCGTGTGCCCTTCCCACATCCTGGCTACCAGTGGTGACGTCAGCGTATATCGCGAGACCTTCTGGTCTGCGTGACTATCCCTGGGAGTCCTTCGGCGGCACTGAGCCTGGGCGGCTTCCTTTCCCAGAGCTCATCAGCGTTGAAGACAGGTGTGGTGGCTGGCGGCGTGGAGCCTCAGCGTCTGGGCTTCCTAACTGTGCAGGTGTTACAGGCGATCGAGCGGTATCATCTTCACTCCAGGCACCGGAGCGTTCAGTGGCTTTGAGCTACAGGTTTATATTTATTGGCTTTGCTGTAAGTAGGGTTTCAATTTTAGCCCCTTTGGATGCCATCATTTCAAATAGTGGTTTTTGCCCAACTAACACATGTTTGTTGTTTTATAATATTTAATTATTTTATTAAATTGCTGTCTACTACAGCTTACTTTATATCAGTGATTTGTTATTTGTTGCACTATGATCTTTTTTCTTTTTTTTTCTCGTTCATGTTGTTGTCTTACATGTCTGTTTGTTTGAGATTACTTTGAGGACACTTCCCTGGAATTCATCCCAGCCGTCTAGATTGGACTATATTTGGTCAGAATTTTATTTCTTTAAGGCGCCGGTTCATCTGTTTTCACTGTGTTTTTTGGTTTGTGTCACCTATTTTTTTCCAGGCTGCCTTCACCTTAATATTAGGGGTATTATAATTATTAGTTGTCTAGTTGTCACTAATTTTTTATATGTTATGCATTAGCGCTGTTTCCACTGCCCTTCCCTTTTAACCCTTTCTTTTATTGTTATTTGTCACTGCTGGTTTCTGTGATTTTATTGATAACTTTTATTGATTGACTACTGGTTGCCCACCTTGTCTTGTGGGGTGATCGGCATCTTGAAAGCTGCAGATGAGTATTGTCATTTTGCTTACCACATTTAATCATCATAGCTCATTGTTATATATATATATATATATATACACTGTAGTCATGACATATTCCGTTTTGTGATATAATGGCTTTTTGCTTAAACATTGTGAGAACTATTCATATGTTTTTGTATTTATCTATTTCTACTATCCTACTTATTGTTAAAAGCTGAATGCTATGTCCACTTACAATATCTTTATATGTGATACTAAACAAATGTGCATAAATAGATTTAATTGACTACACTGGCGACACACTTTATTCGAGCTCGGCTAGTCCCACGAATTCGGGTATACCCGGGTGTATTGAGGTTTGTGACTGTTTTCTGCCCGAGTGCATTGGGTTATTTTCAAGGCAGGGATTGAAGCATTTTATTCCCGCTGGCTGCAATACTGCACAGTATATATATATATACTGCATTACAATTCATGAATTTATGCCATCTGGTAGACACGCGAAGCATTGCAGCCTAATAAATCCTAATCATTATCATTTAACAGATCAGCCGCCCGTCAGCCAGGCATGAACCCAGGCTGGGAAGGCAAACGCAACGGGGCTTGTCAGAGGTGAGGAGCGGCGCATTCCAGGTATCTGCCAGGTACATACTGGGTATTTGCTCGAATAAAGTGTGTCGGTGCAGTACCTTTGAGAGTGGTGGAATACCATTATTTATCCAATTCTTATTTTTGGGGGGTTCAGGGGGTGTATTAGGTTTCTGTGCACCATTTCACAGTTTACAATCCGGTGTTGGAGATTTCCCATTTGTTTTAGCATTATTCAGTAGTTTTTATAGCAATCCAAAATATAGATATTGCCAAAAAGTAAGGGCTATGTGAGGACTTCTAATTATGACATCAAAGTATAGTAAAGATGTAGAAAGTGGGGACACTGGGGCACTACCTAGAGGTGCAAATAAAATATAACAGGGCGTGAGATACACATTTATATGATAATGGGTGAACGTCAGTGAGAGGCCGAAAGTATTAGAAATTATACTGGCCCAAACTGTCGCTGCTGCTCAGCTGAAGAAGAACCTTCCCTGGATCCTCGAATGAAAGATGTACACAAGATAACAGCGAGCGCACATAAAAAACAGAATAATAATGATAATGAGTTAGATGGTGATAAAACAAATGAAATGTTAAAATAGGGTGTTGGAAAAGGATCATATAAATATACACTCACACGGCCAAATGTGAGTGACAGTCACATCTGTTGCAGAGTATGATTGTCTCTGACCAAACCTGCCTCTGCCTCTGGCAGCAGTCTCTCTCAGACACTGAGAGGACAGAGGAGAGCTGACAGACAGACCAAGACTCCACAGACTTATGCTGTCCCAATGGAATAAAGCTCCCAGGTTGGGTCCTTCCCCTGTCGGCCATACCAAGGATCAATTCTTGCCACTCTCACCTTCTCTCTGAGGTACCATCGGAGGAATTTTGCAGTGTGGAGACCCTAGAGGATTCGCAGACACGGTCTACAGGAGTTGTCAGGATAATGTCATGCGATATTGGGTATTTTTAATCCCTCTGGGGCTTAAGGGGTTAATGAGCTACAGTTTTAGGAAAACACAAATATGTGTGGTGTCTTTTCAGAAATATCTGAGCTTCAAAAGGCTTGATTGAAGTTGGGTGTGAAAAGTACAGAGGGGGTTTTGTGTATGTTAACACCTAATTTGCAGGCCAAGTGTATATTGGTGGTAGAGACAGCTAGGCCCATGTCTGGAGCATTGGGTTTGAAATATAGCACCTGTGACAAACATTCTCTACACAGGAGGCCCAGCTTCAAAGCATTTCTTGACAAGGGGTTTTATGGGGGCCAGGGGTGTGGCTACAGAAGGTATCAAAATGAGTGACCGTATTAAATATAAGAATATCATGAGATGTCCTCGGCTGAACATGCTAAAAGTAACATGTGTGTATCCGTGGAACCGAGTCGCAATTAATGATTACAAACACATGCCGTCTAGCAGGTACTAAGAGACAGATATTAATATCTCTCTTAATTTTAGTATTACATGGTTATATTTAGTCTTATTGGGAGCGTCATGCGTGCCGGAATGTATTAAAATGTCTTGCGTGCCAATAAGTAATACTGAACTGAAGTTATGAAGTTATTTAGATAGGAAAGGCAGTTTTTAAACGTCCTTGGGTGGGAGGAGTTTTACTCTGGGGAAGACTGTCAACCTCACCACTGATTTATGGCAGGGGCTGGGTTTAGGTTGTGTTCAATGGGAAATAACTGTATTTAAGGCTGAGCAAGTGTGGTTGGGGTAGATATCCACAAAGGAGTATTTTGAGACCGGATACAGGATATTTGAATGTTTCTTACCAGCGACCTCTCTGGGGAAAATCTATGTCATGTGGTGAAGTATAGATTTTCTTTTATGTTTATCATTTATTTTAAGAAGCTGTTCTGCCTTATATTGTAATAACTGTATGTTTATTTTGTACTACCTTTTCTGTAATCTAAGCACTGTATTTTTATATATATATATTAAAACATTTAATAAGTAATGCTTTGGGCTCTTAACGAACTAATGCGCGCTCTGGAGAGAATAACTTACGAATTCGGGCACATGTTACTACAACTGATTTTGTGTTAAAGTGCATAGTGTTTCCTATAATAAACAGGGACCTGAGGCCCTGGCGGATATTTTAGTCTAAGTTCTTTTATCATATCTGCATAACCTCAGGTGGTGGCAGTGGATAGGTATGATGTGCAATTGAATAGGGGTTAATACTAACTCGCTGGTTCCTTGAAGAGGAGAAAGGGGGGTTGCTAGAGTAGCCGTGTGTATTAACCCTGGTTGCATATCTAAAGTCACGTGCTCACTTGCGTGCTGTTCGTGGCGGTGGTATATTGGGACGGCTTGAAGAGAGATACAACTCATTTGAGGGACACTTGAGGGGGTGAAGAGTGGGGCAGATTGCGGGTTCTGTAGTGATCCTTGATCCTATAAGAGGGGATACTGTCCATTTGATGGACCTTTGCGGAGGTGAAGAGTGGGTGCGCTTGCGAGCGTCGGTATTAACCCTTGTCCCGTATGCAGGTCGCGTGCTAGCAGGGGGTCGTAGGTGACAGGAGTATCCACACTGATTTTAGCATCCCAGGAAGAAGATTTGACGTTTAAGAGTCGTGAGTACAGCAGTGACGATATCAGAGACAATCATACTCTGCAACAGATGTGACTGTCACGCACATTTGGCCGTGTGAGTGTATATTTATATGATCCTTTTCCAACACCCTATTCTAACATTTCATTTGTTTTATCACCATCTAACTCATTATCATTATTATTATTATGTTTTTTATGTGCGCTCGCTGTTATCTTGTGTACATATAGTAAAGATGTAGCAGTAAAAATGGGTGAAGGTACAATAAATTGTGTGTTTGAAAAGTTCTGTTGGCTTTATACTTTTTAATAGCAGTGTTAGATTCTATGCCAAGTTACCTTGTAAGTAGTGTGAACATCAGAAGTAACTTCAAATCACCAGCTTGGTAAATAAAGTCTCTATCAAAGCTTGAAAAATAATGGGGGGGAAAAAATTAACAAAATGTAAAAGTAATTTGGAAAAAAAAAAAGGACTTGAGTATGTGGAACCCTGACACATATTTACTAAGAAGTTCTATTCTATGACACCTTCTGGCGTGAAAGACACCATTAAGGCCCATATTTACTAAGTGTTGTATCCATAAGACATCTTCCATGTCGAAATACTCATTTAAAAAGGCCATAAGGGACCATATTTACTAAGTAGATTTGGTGGTGGCACTGCTAAGTAAATATGGCCCAATATTTTTCATATTCACCCCGTGTTATAAAAAGAAATGCCCTCATTCTAGCTGCCGCAGAAATCAGGAACATTATGGGTCATAATAATCCCCCATGTACACTATTCCATAATCCCAGTGTTTATCTTATCTTAAGCAATGGCATTAGCAGGAAATAATAGCAATTAGCTGGAGATTTCTATTAGGATTTGGCTGAGGCCATTAATGGTGGAAGCTGCCATCGATATCTTAGAATGGTGAGCTCAATAAGATTGCATTTAATTGTACTGGCATGATATTCTGATCATTTACATTGAAACGTCTTTTGCATATTAGTTTTAAGTAGGATACAATAATGCTACACATGGGATCAAATTAAAAGCTGTGCACTTACTGGCTTGGCTATGGTACTAGTTTTTGAAGATTAAATGGGACAGCAAAAACAATCTGAGCAAATGTAATAAAAATAATGTGTAGTTATTAGGCGCTGTCGTTTTGTTTTGTTTACAAAATTCCTCGACATAAAGAACTTGTTCCACTTGATCATTGAAACTAAATAAATATAGATAGAACAGATTTTTTTTGTGTACGATGATTATATTATTTCACTAAAATAAAGACATGCGAAGGTTGAATGCCGATTTCTTGAAGGTTTTTATACCATTCAATGGACCAAAATGGAAATTCTACAAAGACTGTAATTTAATGTAAAAATGACTCATGTTTTTACAAAAGAGAAAAGACATTTCAAGATTGTGACAAACATGACTTCTAAATACAGCTTCTAGATCTTTGAACTGCAGATAAAGCATGATTTATGTTCAACAGCCACGCAAAAGTGCGCACCTCATCCGCGGCCACGCCGCACTGAGCCGCATGGACCTTTTTGTGGTCAGACGTAATGTTAATATTTGTGTTGTTCAGTGCGTGGCAGGTAGGTGGCACACCGAATATCGTTCCTTATGATACTCTGAGTGCTACAGTGTCTGAAGCAGGTGTCTGACGAGAGATAAAATGTGCATGTCTCTTTGTCTAATGGCCTTGTACATCCCTACTGTTGCAGTTTCACACTTTTTAAAAAAAAAACACTATGCAATAACGTAATCTGTCTCATAACATTTGTACTGTAATGTGCATGGCATGGAACATGGCACTTACTATTTGCCACACAAGACCGGCTTGCAGTTATGCCTATATAATATATTGCGCTATTCAAGTCGGGACAGATAAGAGTGCAACACTATGAATATATTGTTGACAAGTACCCATTCTACAAAGAAATACCAAACCAAAATGGTTAGCGCAATTCTATTTGATACTTAAGCATGAGCTTTATTAGCTTTATTAGAACACCTCTGGGTCCCAGCAAGAGGGGCGGGAGCTGGGCACTGCAAGCATCGTGGATGCGTATGTTCGATAATGGCAACTTTTGAAGGACAAAGGGATTCGTCGGGACCAAGAGATTGAATAATAGACCTTGCTGAACCGGTCCCTCCAATGTGTCTCCACCCTTCTCCAACCTGAGTGCCTGCCCCTATGCCATTACCAGTATGGACCAACCAACTCCGAAAATTAGATGAACATGCATCCCAACTACATGTTCGACTCGAACATCTACGTACAGAAAACCCTTTGCATCAAAAATTAGTCACTGCTAGTGTTGGACTGGGTCCTCATTTCTAAAAAAAAAAATGGGTAACGGGTACCCGGCCAAAATTAAAGCTTCTACCCGGTCGGATACCCGGTTTCCCCATTTGCCACTTACCTGCAGGGTAGCGGCGACATATAGGACCAGCAGCAGCAGTCCTGCGGCGGTGGCAGCATCCGAGGTGTCTTCAGCTGGCGGGGGACATGCAGGAATCACTTCCACAGCACCGGAGCAGGTAAACAGTGTGTGTGTGATCCGTCGGGGAACCACGTGACCGTAGCAGGTGATGGAGCGTTCCTATTGGAGAGACGGCTGTCCTACCAGAGAACAACCAAGCTGACTCCAAACAGCCCCCAGCCCACTCCACCCACAGAAGTACCTGCTGTCACGCTGAGACCAGTGTGCTCATCTATACTGGAGTAGGATCCACTGATGAGTAAACGTCCTTAATCTGTGTGTAGAATCCGCGTGCTGCCAGCTGAATCAGTCATAGAAAATGTCCAAGGAATGCGGTGCACAGCAGAGAAAAATAGCCAAACGCAGCTCTATGAAAAAACGAGCATGTTCACATTGCCAGACACACTCCGACGCGTTTCATCTTTGTCAAAGAGAAAATGGTAAAGCGCCTGTGTGCTCCTCTATAAGACACTGTCAGCTCTGTGATTGCCTCACTACAGACAGATCTAATTGGTGTGCCCTCCACACAGCTGAATGTTAATGAATGAGGGTGCCGTTTAGCCAATCCAGAGCTGCAGTACTCAGAGACAGCATATACACTGGCGACACACTTTATTCGAGCTCGGCTAGTCCCACGAATTCGGGTATACTCGGGTGTATTGAGGTTTGTGACTGTTTTCTGCCCGAGTGCATTGCGTTATTTTCCAGGCAGGGATTGAAGCATTTTATTCCCGCTGGCTGCAATACTGCACAGTATATATATATATATATACTGCATTACAATTCATGAATTTATGCCATCTGGTAGACACGCAAAGCATTGCAGCCTATTAAATCCAAATCATTATCATTTAACAGATCAGCCGCCCGTCAGCCAGGCATGAACCATGGCTGGGAAGGCAAACGCAACGGGGCTTGTCTGAGGTGAGGAGCGGCGCATTCCAGGTATCTGCCAGGTACATATTGGGTATTTGCTCGAATAAAGTGTGTCGCAGCAGTACTGTACATCACAGACACAGCTGATACAAAATTATAACAAACATATACACATAAAACAAACTGTAAACTTCATAATGTAACAATACTGTCAGTATATGACACTTAAATTGTAACATATTAATAAAGTTAAAACCACGAAAATGCATATGTAAACATAAACAAAGAAAAATAAATACGACAGTGAGAATTTAAAATGAAAGTAATGATAATAATACTCTTAACTAACCTATTTATAATAGCAATTACATACACACAATATGACCAATAATAAGTCAAAGTATAAATAAACTATATAAAGCAATCTAATATATAATAAATTAGATTAAATTAAACATAGAAGCTTATAATCGAAATAATATAATATTACTCATTAACATGATAGTGATCATACGTGATTATCACATTCAAACACAGACATCGAATGTGAAATCACATAAGAGTAACATAATCACAATTAGGTAGAATAATGAGAATAGGAAAATAACATTATATAACATTTAACTAAATATACAGTATACCAAAATATGTAAACCATGAATGTACCATTTCTTGATTCACATAGAAGAAAAACTTTACTACTATCACTTTAGTAATCGGAATGAAATAGAATACATACGGTATATGAATCAGAAATGTATCTCAATGAGTTGAAATGTATAAAAATGGAGTAATACATATTCACAAAGGGGAGATGCACTGGACCACACCATAACCTGAATCACTCCACAAGAAAATGCTTCAATTCCAATCAGTATTTATGCCATTTGGGTACAGGCATACCCCGCATTAACGTACGCAATGGGACCGGAGCATGTATGTAAAGCGAAAATGTACTTAAAGTGAAGCACTATCTTTTTCCCACTTATCGATGCATGTACAGTACTGCAATCGTCATATACGTGCATAGCTGATGTAAATAACGCATTTGTAACAGGCTCTATACTCTCCCCGCTTGCGCACAGCTTCGGTGCAGGTAGGGAGCCGGTATTGCTGTTCAGGACATGCTGACAGGCGCATGCGTGAGCTGGCTTTTGCCTATTGAGCAATATGTACTTACTCGCGAGTGTACTTAAAGTGAGGAGTGTCCTTAAACCGGGGTATGCCTGTATAGAGTGTTCATGGTGTAAATCCAGTGCATCTCCCACTTATTCAAAGCATTCAGCCTATCCCCACCTGTGGGACGACACGGAACATGTTCAATTCCTACAAAGGAGAAGTTTGAGATACCCCCTTGAGGACAGGATTCAGTTTGCAGGTTCGGATTCCAAATCCTGTGGATGAATTTTCCGTAATAGGAAAATAACGAATCTGCCTTTTTAAAATGAATCCGCGGAAATCCACGGCTCATAGAAACTGGCCAATCCACGTCTGATTCGAATTTAGGCAAAGAAAGTGTTCTATTCTGGCCATTTGCAGTGAACCAATCAACCACTTTGCCTTATGTTTTGTGATTAAGAGGTTCAGAAATTTGCAGAGTAGAGGGAGCTTTGCTTAGACTATAACTGAAAGTGTATTATGTGTGGAGTGTACCGTGCAACAGGGCTGCGTAAACTGAGGGGCGCTCCCCCCCCCCCCCCAACAAGGCTAAAGATTCTCTGCAGGGGGCGTGGCGTTTACAGAGACCCCCCGCACACTTCCCGACGTCATTTAAATTAAATGCTGGGAGAGCGGCGAAGGCCTCTGTAAACTCCACTTACCTTGGTTCAGTCGGTCTCTGGAGACGTGTCGCCGTGGGGCCACGTGATGCCGTGTTGCCATGGCAACATGATGTCCTGACGGTAGAACCAAGGAGCCAAGGTAAGGAGTGGGGGAGGGAAGGGGGGCGGCAGGAGGAGGGTGGGGGGGGGGGGGAGCGCCAGCAGGGGGACAAGGGCGGCACAGTGGAAAAAGATTGGGCACCCTTGCCATACAAATGCAAGGGAATCAGATTCAAAGAGAAGAGAGCATGACGTTTCCATGTAGAAAAAATAGAAACATGGGCATCAGACAACATCTAAATAAAATAGAGTAGGGTTGGCCAACTCCAGTCCTCAAGGGTCACCAACAGTTCTGGTTTTAAGGATTTCCCTGCTTCAGCACCGGTGGCTCAATCAGTGGTTCAGTTATTGATTGAGCCACTGATTGAGCACCTGTGCTGAAACAAGAATATCCCTAGAACCTGACCCTTGAGGACTGGAGTCTGACACTCCTGATATAGATCATAATAAAGGAAGGAACTGCAGTTAACCTTGAAAAAGTACAGTAATTATTGGTTTTATGAAACATTTGGAATTCAAAGAACGAATCCAAAATTGTAATTGCCTATTTTACTGCATACTCAGTGACATGCTCCAATAAAATAACCTGGCAGAGAGATGTTACACAAGTTTGTTAAAACATCTGCAAAAAAAAATTACTTCCTATTATTTCCTGTATAGAAATGCCCCAGTTTACTGTAGCAATGGTTTACAAATTCCACATATCCTTCCGGGATAGACTGCATGTTTCATATCATCCACTGTCATTTTCCCTTTGATGAAATCTAGCTGTGTACTGTCCCGCATCCCTTTAAATAAATTCTGTATCACTTGAACAGTAAATAAAAGCAAACAGTGACTGCATGAAGATTCAGCAGGCAGCAGCAGCATTTAAAGCCTGATATTAGAAAACACGGTGAAAACAAACAAGGGGCTGAACATGTTTTATCAGATGATATTTATTTCCGTTTAAATCCATCACTCTGAATTGCTTACAAAATCTGGATTATATATGATCTGTTAATTCACTGTGGCCTATTCATAAACCTATTCACATAATCAGGGTTTACACAGGCCCAGAAAGGGGCATATAATCTCTGCAAGGCTATTAACTATTAACTCTTAATCTGCTCTTGTGCTGTTCCCAGAATGGCATTCGGCGTTTGCCTGTAAATCAGTTCAGTGGGATTGTGATTCTACCTCTGACTTATTCAATGCATTTTACCATCATCTGTGATAAGGAATACAAAATGTATCTGGGTAACCCCAAATATTAAGGGTTGGGGGAAGGGTCCACCCATTTCCGTCTGGGGATTCTGTGCTTTGCATGTTGTTATACTTATTAAACACACACACACACGTCATCATATGATAACATTGTTTTATTCACTATATGCTACTACATTTCTGGCTTTTTTGTATCCAGTGTATCCATGTCTCGGAACCATCTCAGGGCCCCTTTATCAGGGAGGTGGATGAAGGGGCCCTGAGATGGCTCCAAAACATTGCATACATTTGGATATGGATTAAATACCATTTTTTTCATCTACCTATAGTGTTGTGTCTCATTCCCTGGTCATTTGATTTTGGTGAAGTATCTTTTTTATACTATTTATGATGTGTGCACTTGCCGATTGTGAGCTAATTGTTCTATATATATGTGTGCTTTCTCTCCCTTTTTTGTATGTGTATATATATATACAGCTCAACCCCGTTATAGCGCGATCCGCTACAAAACGTATCCGCTTATAACGCAGTCTGAGCGTGGCTCCCGTTTTTAAAAAATGTTTTTTTTAAACATCTATTAAATGCTTTATTGCTAATGAATACACACACACACATACACACACACACACACACACCACAGTGTGTGATGCAGCACAGTGTGCTATAATGCTACATGCATACATCTCTCTGCTGCTCACTCTTCCCCCCCCCTCCCGTGTGTTTGTTTTCCTCGGCCTCCCACATAGCCCCCTCCCCCTACTGATGCTGACAAATTGCTCTTGTCAGAATCTCTGAAGTGAGCTGCAGCTCATTGCGCACAATATCGCAGACCCCCTGCCTCTGCCAGGACCCACAGAGCTGGGACAGTGTGAGATTAGGGAAGGGTTAAGGTGAAAAACATTTACACAGCTAATGTATGCCCACAACAAATGCTAACATACACACAGATGGAACTCTCTTGCTGGGAGTTTGCCCTCTATGCAACCATTCGGGTAGACATCTGCAGAAGATGGGGAGTTGCCCGACCTGTTATGTGCCCATCTTGCGGCCTAAACCAGACTTGATCTACAGGCCTAATCCCAACATGAGCACCAAAGAGCTGCGGATGCTATACACCCTGGTGTGCAAGCTGACCGTGCTGTCTCTGGGATCCGCCGGCAATGCCACACATCATTACCTATCCATGGTATATGAACTGTTTTATCCTGACCTGCAAATTGTAGTGGATTACCCAAAAACAGACTTTACCATGGAGCTCCATTCAGTGCGCCACATTGGGCAAAAAGAAGGCTCTCTTCTGGGCCCTATAGCCTGGGTGAGTGCGTTCCGGAACATGCCTGATGCCACCCCACTACTGGAGCTGTGCTCTATCATTTCTGCTGCAACGCCACTGCTAAGCAGTCAGCCGTCGGAGCCCTGCGGAGAAGAACCACCTGCATACTGCGAGGTGTGTTCTGCTGCTGATCCAGCAAGCCGCTCCCTAAGGGAGAACCTGGCAAAAGTATCTGCTATTGCTGCCAAGTCAGGAGCCAAGAAACAAGGTCTGTACCACTATTGGCTATACACAGAAACTTTTGGCACCACCTCTTCGGTCACTCAGAGAGTCAGCATGAGGGGGGGGATGACAATACCCACAGGATAGCCTGTCACAGCCTGTAGCTACTACAAAGGGCTTACTTGGCAGGGGGTAGAGTTGCAGTCTGGGCCAGCCATGCTACATATACTGTACATTTCATAATTATATTTGTGGGGAATGCCACAGACAACTATATAAGCCCCCAAATTTACATCTCAATGTGTACACTTAATAGAAATAAGGCAAAATATTTTCATATTTAAAGCATATATTTCCATATACTTGTCTTTTATATTCATGTAGTGCGCATGCCTTGTGCAAACTAAATGTGCATTTAAAACCACTTTTTTTGTACATTTTTATGCTTAATTAAACACCTTTATATATTCTTTTGGGCCTTTGATGTTGATATCTACAAAATATGTAGTAGATGTTCTGAGTAAAGTATGAGCTACAGAGCTACAAATGTAAAAAAAACCCATCAAAGTACAATTCAAAATATTTCAATGGAATGATTTATATTCATTAGAAGCATCAGGGCCAGTGAAACCTTGCTAGTGTTCAGGGACTTTACAAAGCTGTTTGCAAAACAATGGCGCTGACTTTGAAATCACTCACTAAAAAAAATCAGGTTTACTGAATAGAAAATGAAACAATAGAAATTCAGAGTTGCATAAAAAAAATATTTAGCCCATAATTTACCTTGAACTTTTACAGTACCTCTGCAATAACAAAAAACAAACTGTCTATATTGAATATGAATTGTTTATATGGGGATTGTACTAAATATAGATTGTAGCATCCCTCAAAATACCGAAAAACATTTATTTTTGCAATAGAATAATGAAGAATTAATAGAAATAGGTGCCGGTGTCAGAGGTGAAGGACTCTCTAACCACCATTCCAGCATAAGGAGAAAACAATACTGCACACTCAATTACAGAACGTAATTATATATATATAATTACATATATACATTGTGACAGAAACCAGGGGATGGTAATAAATTCCGTATATAGGGCTCCCAGGATACTAGACAGTTTCTATCCTGTTTGGCCTGGGAGTGCAGCCTTATAATACATACACTCCATCCCACAGTTTGGCAAGCGCTGGAACTGAGGGATGAGAGATCCAGACCAGAGTTTGTCTGCTGCCTGATTTCTGTCACCTGTCATGCTAATTAGGAATCAGGTATGAAAGACTGATTTCCTGTTTGCTCTGGTCTCCCCACAAGAGCCAGGAGGCTGGAAGGCTGCTGAACTACAGAGGGGAGAAGCCTCTTCCCCAAACAGGTTCAATCTTTCTGTTCATTTGTGTAAGACTGCAAAAGTACCGTGTTTTGATGTTGGAAGTGGAAAAGCCACTTCCAACCCTGAGTCAGGGATATCTAAGTTAAGTTATCGCTCAGGTGAGCAGCTTTTGTTTTGATCTGTTTTCTGTTGTATGCACTGTGGCAGTCTCAGGGCCTGGGACTGAATAAACCAGGCATAGCCTGTTTAAAGGAACAGTACGTGACGCCTCATCATTTAACCTACCCTAAAAGACCGTGTTCTAAACAGTCCCGGACAAACGACGGAGCCCCGGAGTAAGCCGTTTGTCACATATGGTGGAGAATGCGGGCAGAACACTAGGGGGTCTGCGGGTTGAAGAACTTTGAAAAAAAAAAAAAAAAAAAAGTTTTTTTCATCCTCTGCAAACAAGATGGAAGACGTGGTGGGTGCGCTGGTACGCAATGTCGCTGCCCAGAAAGACGCGAATGAAACCCAGCAACAGCTGTTAATAGCCCAGCAAGAAACTAATGCAAACCAGCAGCAGACGAATGCAGCCCAGCAACAGCTGCTAATAGCCCAGCAAGAGATTAATGCCAACCAGCAACAGGCGAATGCCAACCAGCAACAGGCGAATGCAAACCAGCAACAGACGAATGAAGCTCTGCAAAACGCGAATGCAAACCAGCAAGAGACAAACCGCTTGCTGAGAGAGGAGCAACAGCGGTTCGCTCAGGGCTTACAGCAGGAACTCGAGATCCTGAGGGGGACTATCAGTAACCTTCCACTGGCAGCGGCAGCCCCAGTACCGAAAATGACCAGGGCAAGCCACTACCTTCAGAAGATGGGACCCTCGGATGATGTGGAAGCCTATCTTCTCACGTTTGAACGCACGGCACAGAGAGAGGGATGGCCAGAAGCTGAGTGGGCTGGTCTAATCGCACCCTTCCTAAGCGGCGAACCCCAGAAGGCTTACTTTGATCTAGAGCCAGCCGAAGCTAACGTCTATGCAAAATTGAAGTTCGAGATCCTCGCCCGCCTCGGCGTAACCACGGCTGTTCGTGCCCAAAGGTTTCACGCATGGTCCTTCACGATGGATAAAGCCACCCGAAGCCAGATGTATGACCTCATCCACCTCGCCCGGAAGTGGCTACAACCCGAGATCAACTCAGCCAGCCACATCGTGGAACGGTTGGTCATGGACCAGTTCTTGAGGAAACTTCCCTCTGCCTTACGCCGTTGGGTCAGTCGGAGTGACCCCCACAATGCGGATGAGCTTGTGGCCCTCGTAGAAAGGTACAATGCAGCAGAAGAGCACCCGCAACCCACAGTCGTGGAGCAACCCCACTACCCGAGGTTCCAGGACTCTTCCAGAGACGGTAAAAGGGTACCGGGGTTAAGGGGCGCTGAAGAGCGGCGACCACCTTCACGCAGCACCAGCAACAGTGGTTCGCACACTAAGGGCAATAGCCAACATGGGGAGCCGGGAAAAGGCTCTAAGTGGGACACAGACTATGTACCTAAATGTGTAAATTGTCATGAGAGGGGCCACACAGCAAAAATCTGCCCACTAAATGATGAGCCCATGCAATGCAACAGCGTGGAACCTTATTCGCTGTTGTCCCAATGTATGGGCCCTAGCCCAGAGGACCCCTTGAATAACCATCTGTGGGCATTTGTAAAGGTTAATGGTAAGAGGGTTCGGGCACTTCTTGACTCTGGGAGCATGGTCACACTAGTGTCCGAATACCTCTTGCCCATTAAGAAGAAACAGGGAAACAGTTCACAAAGAGTGGCAATTTGTTGTATACATGGGGATAATCATGAATATTCCACTGTTGATGTTTTTTTTGAAACAGAGTTTGGTTCTTTAGATTTCAAGGTGGGTATTGTACCCAAACTGGCACATGATGTGTTAATAGGGACCGACTTTCCCCATTTTCTAAAAATGTGGTCCCCCGCTCAGAATAGCGCCCAGAGTTCAATAGCGGACCATAACGAAGTATTAGAAGAAACAAATCCTTTCCCTTTTTCAGAAATGGAGGTTGACGAGGGCCCAAATAAGAAGGGGGAAAAGGAGGAGTGCTGTAAAATTCCCTTCCCCATCACTACTTTGGTAGGGAATACCCCAAATCAAGATGTTGAGCAGACACTTACCACCCCAGATCCGGATAAGACCCTCGCTGACCTAGAGGTCAGTCCTGGGAGTTTTAAGAAGGCCCAGTGGGAGGACCCCACATTAGCGGTAGCAAGGGGAAATATACGGGACCAGAATAGTACTCCTGGCCAACCAGATAGGTCACTTGCTTACCCCTACTTCGAGGTAGAGAACGACCTAGTATATCGGGTTGATAAAAGGAAATCAGTTACAACTAAACAATTGTTGGTACCACGGACATTCCGTAACGTAGTATTACACCTCGCACATAGTCATCCATTGGGGGGACACCTCGGGGTGGAAAAGACAAAAGAAAAGGTTCTCCGAAGCTTCTATTGGCCTGGGGTTCTGGCAGAAATTACGAATTATTGTTCCTCATGCCCAGAATGTCAGATCACCGCCCCGTTCAAGGCGTACCGCAGCCCATTGGTACCCCTTCCCATAATAGAGGTACCATTTGACCGGATTGCTATGGATCTAGTAGGACCCCTAATAAAGTCTGCTAGGGGACATCAGCATATACACTACCGACACACTTTATTGAAGTGTGGTCGGTACCGCAAGCCGGGAAATCTCCCGGCTTGCTAGTGGCCGCCCCTCGGCGTGCCGCGCGTCATAGACGCGCGGTCACGCGTCATCGGGAGCGTGCGCCCGCTGCACGCGTGTCCAGGGGCTCCCCGAGGGAGCCCTGGTGTCCCGCGATCGCGGGACAGCGGCAGGGGGTTCCGGGGGACCCGGCGACCCGGCAGCGGTAGGGAGAGCGCCCCGATCGGAGGGCGCTCTTCCGCTGCTTCGGCGTGCGCCCGTCACACTCGGGCACGCGCCAGGCTACTGCTGCGGCACAGAACGGGCAAATGCTCGAATAAACTGTGCCGCAGCAGTATTGGTAATATTAGATTATGCCACCCGATATCCGGAGGCAGTTCCCCTACGTAGCACCTCAGCTAAAAACATAGCAAAAGAGTTAGTAGTTCTGTTTTCCCGGGTCGGGATTCCTAAAGAGATTCTATCTGACCAGGGAACACCATTTATGTCCCAAGTAACGAAAGAGCTATGTAAACTCCTAAAAATCAAGCATCTCAGAACCTCAGTCTATCATCCACAAACAGATGGTTTAGTGGAAAGGTTCAATAAAACCTTAAAGAGCATGTTACGGCGGGCGGTTGATAAAGATGGGAAAAACTGGGATTGTTTGTTACCGTACCTGTTATTTGCCATTAGGGAAGTTCCCCAATCATCCACTGGCTTCTCCCCGTTTGAACTATTGTATGGCCGACACCCAAGGGGCTTACTGGATATAGCCAAAGAGACTTGGGAACACGAGGTTACCCCTTACAGAAGTGTAATAGAGCATGTTGCCCAGATGCAGGACCGCATTGCTGCAGTCCTACCCATAGTGAGGGAACACATGGAGAAAGCTCAAGAAGCACAGAGGAATACATATAATAAGGGTGCTAGGGTCAGAATTTTTTCTCCAGGTGATAGGGTACTAGTTCTGGTTCCCACCGTGGAGAGTAAATTCCTTGCTAAATGGCATGGGCCATATGAGGTCTTGGAAAGAGTGGGAGAAGTAAATTATAAGGTAAGACAGCCAGGTAGGAGGAAACCTGAGCAAATTTACCATATAAACCTACTCAAGCCCTGGAAAGATAGAGAAGTCTTGTTAACCCTAGTACCCCCAGGTCCGTCAGAGAATCAAGAAACTGACCCAGAGGTTAGCATAGCTGAAACCCTGTCTGTTCATCAGAAACGAGAGGTTCAGAATTTAGTGAAAAGAAACAAAGAAATCTTCTCTATACGGCCAGGTAGAACTAGCGTAATTGAACATGACCTAGTCTCTGAACCGGGGGTCCGAGTTAACCTTAAACCGTACCGAATCCCAGAGGCCAAAAGAAAGGCTATAAGTTTAGAGGTTAAAAAAATGCTAAAACTAGGTGTAATTGAGGAATCCCAAAGTGGGTGGAACAGCCCTATAGTCTTAGTCCCAAAGCCAGATGGTACAACAAGGTTTTGTAATGACTACCGGAAACTAAACGCGGTGTCAAAATTTGATACTTATCCTATGCCCAGGGTAGATGAACTTGTAGAGAGACTGGGCAAAGCCCGATATCTCATAACCCTAGACCTAACAAAAGGGTACTGGCAGGTTCCCCTCACAGAAAGGGCAAAAGAAAAGACAGCCTTCTCAACCCCAGATGGCCTCTTTCAGTATAAGGTGTTGCCTTTTGGCTTACATGGAGCTCCCGCCACATTCCAAAGAATGATGGATAAAATTTTAAAACCACATGCTCGGTATGCTGCCGCCTACCTGGATGATGTGGTAATCCATAGTGAAGATTGGCAATCCCACCTTCCAAAGGTCCAAGCTGTGCTTGACGCAGTCCGGTCTGCTGGACTAACTGCTAACCCCGCTAAATGCACTATTGGTCTGGAGGAGGCCAAGTATCTGGGATATTCTATTGGCAGAGGTTTACTCAAACCCCAAACACTCAAAGTGGAGGCGATACAAAATTGGCCAAGGCCAGTTACAAAAAAACAAGTAAGGACCTTTTTGGGGTTAATTGGGTACTATAGAAGGTTTATTCCCAATTTTGCAACTAAGGCAACCCCACTAACTGACCTCACAAAAGCAAGAGGACCGCTAATGGTAAAGTGGTCCCCCGAAACCGAACAGGCCTTTAGAAGCCTGAAAGAAGCTCTCTGTGCCCAACCAGTGTTGGTCACACCTGACTTCTCCAAAGAGTTCGTAGTCCAAACCGACGCATCTGAGGTAGGGCTGGGGGCGGTACTCTCCCAGGAGTCTCAAGGTGAGGAGCACCCCATCCTTTATTTAAGTAGGAAACTAAATCCCCAGGAGAAAAATTACTCCATAGTAGAGAAAGAGTGTCTCGCAATAAAGTGGGCTGTAGAGACGCTCAAATACTACCTGTTGGGGAGAAAATTCCGGTTGGTCACAGATCATGCACCCCTTACCTGGATGTGTCAAAACAGGGAAAATAATGCTAGAGTGACCAGGTGGTTCCTAAGCCTACAACCCTTTAAATTTTCTGTGGAACACAGGTCAGGGCACAAACATGGCAATGCTGACGGGTTGTCAAGGATGCACTCCCTAATATCCATGGTCGCTCATCCCTCGAGGTCTGAGCTGGGGGGGAGGATATGTGACAGAAACCAGGGGATGGTAATAAATTCCGTATATAGGGCTCCCAGGATACTAGACAGTTTCTATCCTGTTTGGCCTGGGAGTGCAGCCTTATAATACATACACTCCATCCCACAGTTTGGCAAGCGCTGGAACTGAGGGATGAGAGATCCAGACCAGAGTTTGTCTGCTGCCTGATTTCTGTGACCTGTCATGCTAATTAGGAATCAGGTATGAAAGACTGATTTCCTGTTTGCTCTGGTCTCCCCACAAGAGCCAGGAGGCTGGAAGGCTGCTGAACTACAGAGGGGAGAAGCCTCTTCCCCAAACAGGTTCAATCTTTCTGTTCATTTGTGTAAGACTGCAAAAGTACCGTGTTTTGATGTTGGAAGTGGAAAAGCCACTTCCAACCCTGAGTCAGGGATATCTAAGTTAAGTTATCGCTCAGGTGAGCAGCTTTTGTTTTGATCTGTTTTCTGTTGTATGCACTGTGGCAGTCTCAGGGCCTGGGACTGAATAAACCAGGCATAGCCTGTTTAAAGGAACAGTACGTGACGCCTCATCATTTAACCTACCCTAAAAGACCGTGTTCTAAACAGTCCCGGACAAACGACGGAGCCCCGGAGTAAGCCGTTTGTCACAACATATACATATAATATATGTAATTATATATATAAATACACACACATATAAACATATACATATATATGTAGCAGGGTACCCTACCTTGCCTATTCCCTGGCAGTGTTCCCGTTGCATGGGAGGGTTTGAGTGAGTGGTGTCGGCCATGTTGTGGTTGGCACAGCCACATACGTATGGACCGTGTGTGAGGCAGCGGCCATCTTGAGGTTGGTGATGCAGGAAGAGAAGGTCCTGTCATTCAGGATTTCTTCTGCGGACTGGAAGTGGCGTGCTCAGTCCTGACGGAGCCGGCGAAGGGAGAGATAGTGTCCGGGGAGCTAGTCAAGCTCCCTGGACTAGGCCCGACCCATTTCTCATAGGCCCCAACTCGTTTCCCCTACACCATAGTGGAGTACTGTAGGACTGGCCAATAATAAGGGACTTGCCCCTTAGTGTGCGGAAGATCTAGCGGACCAGACGGAACCCCAGCGGAGGATTCCCCAGGACTGGTGGAACGGCCGCACGGTACTACTGGACTTAAGGTGAGAAGGGGATTGTGTTTGAGTCCCTGCATCGTGGCATCACAGATGCGGCTTGTCTGAGCATACCCTGGTGTACCCGAGTACCCAGGAAGGTACCCACGTGCACCAACACCACACGGGGAGAGTAGCGCTGCCCTCACATATGTCCCTGGGTGGGATTGTTCTGCTTGTCACCAGGTTCTAGGTGCCCAGGGCACCCTCAGTACTTTGGGGGGATAATTGGGTTGTTGTTACTTACTGGAGACTGTTAATTGTGTCTATATTGTATTGCAAGGAGTACTATGGGACCATAGTAAAGTGTGTTGCATATACATTGTTTGGATTGTTTTTATTTGAGGTATACCCTATAGGTATACCTGTTCCCGTGATGGGTTATCCCACGAACGCTGGGATCCTCAGGGGCGGAGGCGCTGCAACAGTCACCCCAGGCTCACCCAGCACAGAGGCTCAAGCCTCTTGTAAGCCGAACAGGTTAGCACCATAACACCCATATCAACCCTTAGGAGGAGGGAAGGGGTGTTACATATACATATATGCACAGTATCAAAATGTCATTACACACCAAAAAAAGCAAAACATAAATGTACAAAGCAAAAGTATAAATAATCAAAAGGACAAAGTGACAACATACTGTACCAACGGCAGTGAGGAGCTGGCATGATGTTTCGTAGGCCCAACCCCATCTTCAGATACCACCTCACTGCCGTTGGTTGTCTTTTTCATATGGATATGTATATCTTTGCTAGAGATATGCAAACCTGTACTGGTTCACATTGCAAAGGGTCTTGGCGAAACGTTATGTACAAAGTAAAAACAAGTCTATATTTCTTTTTAGGTCAATATATTCAAAACATTCCAATTTTCTTACTTTTTTGGACTACTTGTGCAATCAAATCTCTCTGCTTTAGTTGGGGCAAACAGGCTCTCAACGTCAGATATAATTGGTTAGCATTTGTTGAAGTTTCATATTGTTTCGTTTAAACAAACTGGTAATATCCAAAATTAGCCAAGTCCTGGAATTTCTGCCCATCTCGACTCTTTATGACATCAGTTTTATTTGCATCATGGAATCACGTAACCTACATGTGAGTCGCGTAGCACATACGGTACTAGTAACACCCTTATTAATTGTGTTCCACGTCTAAAATCATTCACTTGGTACAGCTGCTTGAAGTGAAAAAATGAAATAAAATGCCCAGTGAGATCATTTTCATGCCCCACCCAAAATCCTGGCCTGCAGTTTAACTAATGAATGACATGACAATTGGGTGAATGAAGTAGGTTTGGGGAACCTGTGGAAGACCTGGGCGTATACAGATGTATTGACTCTGGTGTCTCTGCCATCCGCGGCAACGCAAACGCAATGGTCGATGTACCGGAGAATTAATGCTGTGGGGGTCTCATTCGGAAGCATGGAGCCCCCACGGCGGGATCGTGGCAGACACCATCTCTGGCGCCAGAGACTTTGACTTCATCGACCGCGGCACCGGGGACAGTAAGTCTTGCTACAGCTGTACTGATTGGATCTCTATCTATTGAAGCAACTGTTCACAATGATGTAACAGGTCTATTGTTGAAGAGTTTAACTCTACTACTTTTCGAGAGGTGCATTATTGCTTTAGGAATGCTAACATACTGTTCGAAGGTTCTCTACAGTAGATAATACCACATAGACACACAATGTAATGAATCTCTGTTGTTTTGATGGGATTGTCGACACTATAATTTAGCATTGCACATATTACACTGGCGACACACTTTATTCGAGCTCGGCTAGTCCCACGAATTCGGGTATACCCGGGTGTATTGAGGTTTGTGACTGTTTTCTGCCCGAGTGCATTGAGGTATTTTCCAAGCAGGGATTGAAGCATTTTATTCCCGCTGGCTGCAATACTGCACAGTATATATATATATACTGCATTACAATTCATGAATTTATGCCATCTGGTAGACACGCGAAGCATTGCAGCCTATTAAATCCTAATCATTATCATTTAACAGATCAGCCGCCCATCAGCCAGGCATGAACCCAGGCTGGGAAGGCAAACGCAACGGGGCTTGCCAGAGGTGAGGAGCGGCGCATTCCAGGTATCTGCCAGGTACATACTGGGTATTTGCTCGAATAAAGTGTGTCGGTGCAGTTAGCTGTAAAAAGCATTGGAAACTCTGAACCATGATTCTAAAAAAAATGATCAGATGTTCCAAATAAAATGTGTTACTCTGTTAATTTCCAATCTCAGCCACGGGCAATTTCAGTCGTTCATAAATAATGTTAACTAATCACATTTACTTGATTTGTTTTCAGCGATAATGCCTGTGAAATCTGTGAATATGAATGAACTGCCAATTATGTGAGAATTAAATCCATACCAAGATTCTACTGCATGTGATAGAAAGCACTTTATGCAGGCACAGAATACAATGCATCATTTAAAAACTGAAGGGGAAGAAAAGTGGGATAAAAATAGCCTTTTGAGCTCAACACGCCTGCCAACAGAAAATGATGGTTGCAATGCTGTAAATTAAAAATAGTCAAACATGATTAATGACTGAATGAGTAAGAGAATAAGAAGCATAAAAAAGGGGACAACTTGTGATCTACACATTTGACGCATAGGAAATTAGATTTTGTTACTGAAATAGCAATTGCTCCAATATGCAACCTGTTCACAGAATAAGTGGGTTAGTCATTAAACTGAGATTGTGCCGATAAGGGCTCGATTTCATGGAAACTCATTGGTTTCAAAGGAAGTTTCTGTGTGATAGTGCCCTGATTAGCACTATCACAGCTTAATGAATATCCCCCCCTCTTACACTCTGAAATATATATTGAGTATGCACTGAAAACAAAAAAAAGTCTATTAATGTTAAATACTGTAGTATAGGGTCAATGTAACAAGAAATAGAAAATCAGATCCAGACTTGGGATGCCCCTGCCAGGGGTCTAAACCAATACTAGGTATCAAGAATGGGTGTTATGAAAATCTGGTCAAGATATAGTACTGTAATCATGGAAAAATGGAGCAAAGCACACCAAAAATAGACAGGATTCAATGAGTTCTTGTATGCACCGAAACGTTGGATGCTACTATGATTTTTAAAGTTATTAAAATGATCTTTTCTTGTCACTCATTGAAACCTTTTTTGTCTAGTTATCAAGGCCATTTTGAAGCAAACCTGGGGCATATTCACCCAGTGTCAATATTTCAAGACCTTAGCTCCAATTTGTGCTCCAGTTTGCAATTTGGGGTTTGGCAATAAGTGGGGGTTAGGGCGGAGTTAGACAACACACATATTATAATGGGATGTATCGAGTGGAGTAGAGATGGGCAGCATTTCACAGAAATTTGAATCTGACACAAATTTGCAAGTTCCTTTTAGCCGCGGATCAGTTTCAAAAGGCAGGTTCACTTTACTAGACATTGAGGGAGCCAAGGGGGGCAGTTAGTGCAGTTAAATGTTAATTTGAACCCCTTTGTAGCTTTTAGTGGTTAGCTAGTAATGGAAACCCATGACTCGCTCACCATTTGGGCTACTACGGGGTTAATATGTATTGTAATGTGTTTATTTTTATTACCTACTAGCTTCTGTACCCGGCTTCGCCCGGGGAATGTAATATTGAATAGATGTCCCCGCATTTCCCATCTCCCGCCCGACCTCCAGCACCGCCCTCCCGACCGACCTCACTCACCTCACACCCGGCTGCCCGGCCTCACGCACCTGCCGCCCGGCCTCATGCACCTCCCGCCCGACCAACAGCACCTCCCGACTGGCTGGATGAACTGCTGCACAGGTGGGCCCCTCCTTTCAATGAATACCCTGTCTGTGAGTGTGTCTGTCTGTGAGTGTGTCTGTCTGTGAGTGTGTGAGTGTGAATGTGTGTCTAAGTGTGTCTGTTTGTGAGAGTGTCTGTGTGTGAGTGTCTGTGTGTGAGGTGTCTGTGTGTCTCTGTGTGAGAGTGTCTCTGTGTGAGTGTGGCTGTGAGTGTGTCTGTGAGTGTATCTGTGTGTGAGTGTGTGTGTGTGAGTGTGTGTGTGTGTGTGTGTCATTATCACCCAGCACACAGCACTTCCACTGCAGCAAGGGATTCTGGGAAATGACATGCAAATGAGCACACAGTGCCACCTTTTGTCTGAAGTTCACATTACATGAACAACCCTTAAGCCAATGTATGCTGCTTTAGGACACAGCTTTAAAACATAGACTGTGATGAGATGCAAAGCCAGTAAACCCACTCACAGACAGACTGTTTCGACCTTGTGGGTCTCATCAGTGTGAGGTTGGTTGCTGGCTCTGCTGGTTTGAGACTAAGAGTAGGTCTTCACCACACATTATTAAGGTTATGGTGGGTAAAAAAAAGTGACAAAAACACTCCACAGAAATGCATATAGCAAATGGAAATATTACTGTATTCTCATTTGGATGTCTTAGACAGGTCTGCAACCCCACCTTTCACCATCAGCACACACAGCACACACAGCACACACAGCACACACAGCACACACAGATATATATATAAAAAACACATATTTAACCTTACAACAGCCATTGCTGCTTGCAGCCTTTGCTCTTAAGCAGAAATGCTTTTAAGTAGAAATCTTTAAAGTAGTATGGAAGTTTAAAAAGGAAGTTGGAACCATTGATCTGCTTCTCATCTCATCTCATCTCTTGTCTTTTCTCAGGTAAAAACATCTCAAATTGTCTGTGTGTCCTGCAATCCTCATACCCTGCTGTCTATTTAGCTAATTTTAGTTCAATTTAGGTAAAAACATCTCAAATTGTCTGTGTGTCCTGCAATCCTCATACCCTGCTGTCTATTTAGCTAATTTTAGTTCAATTTAGGTAAAAACATCTCAAATTGTCTGTGTGTCCTGCAATCCTCATACCCTGCTGTCTATTTAGCTAATTTTAGTTCAATTTAGGTAAAAAACATCTCAAATTGTCTGTGTGTCCTGCAATCCTCATACCCTGCTGTCTATTTAGCTAATTTTAGTTCAATTTAGGTAAAAACATCTCAAATTGTCTGTGTGTCCTGCAATCCTCATACCCTGCTGTCTATTTAGCTAATTTTAGTTCAATTTAGGTAAAAACATCTCAAATTGTCTGTGTGTCCTGCAATCCTCATACCCTGCTGTCTATTTAGCTAATTTTAGTTCAATTTAGGTAAAAACATCTCAAATTGTCTGTGTGTCCTGCAATCCTCATACCCTGCTGTCTATTTAGCTAATTTTAGTTCAATTTAGGTAAAAACATCTCAAATTGTCTGTGTGGAAATCATCCCCCTATTGCCTTAATTTAATTCATCTTTCACACTTGTGCAAGACAACACCCACCTTTGAAAAACAATTTGGTTTAACATCCCTCACGTGCTAATTAAGTTTGTTGTACCAACCAGGTAACTTTCTAAATGTATATAAGTAAACTTACAACAGCCATTGCTGCTTGCAGCCTTTGCTCTTAAGCAGAAATGCTTTTAAGTAGAAATCTTTAAAGTAGTATGGAAGTTTAAAAAGGAAGTTGGAACCATTGATCTGCTTCTCATCTCATCTCATCTCATCTCTTGTCTTTTCTCAGGTAAAAACATCTCAAATTGTCTGTGTGTCCTGCAATCCTCATACCCTGCTGTCTATTTAGCTAATTTTAGTTCAATTTAGGTAAAAACATCTCAAATTGTCTGTGTGTCCTGCAATCCTCATACCCTGCTGTCTATTTAGCTAATTTTAGTTCAATTTAGGTAAAAACATCTCAAATTGTCTGTGTGTCCTGCAATCCTCATACCCTGCTGTCTATTTAGCTAATTTTAGTTCAATTTAGGTAAAAACATCTCAAATTGTCTGTGTGTCCTGCAATCCTCATACCCTGCTGTCTATTTAGCTAATTTTAGTTCAATTTAGGTAAAAACATCTCAAATTGTCTGTGTGTCCTGCAATCCTCATACCTTGCTGTCTATTTAGCTAATTTTAGTTCAATTTAGGTAAAAACATCTCAAATTGTCTGTGTGTCCTGCAATCCTCATACCCTGCTGTCTATTTAGCTAATTTTAGTTAGTTAGTTCAAGTAGAAGTAGAAATCTTTCAAGTAGTATGGAAGTTTAAAAAGGAAGTTCAAAAAGAAGTGGAAAAAGTGGACACAATCTACTGCTTCTGATTCCTGCATTTGAACTACGCTGGAAAGGAGGTTATCATCCCACACTGCACATCTCAACACATTGCTATTGCTGTGATGCCACATTTACTTTTTATATTTACTGTAACCTCACTTATTTTCAAATTATGCACTTCCTTCCACCAGCCTCATCATGTCTCTAACTCTGTTCATATTTCGCCATCTCTCCTTACTTCACCACTTCTCAGTTCACATGAACTCCTCTCTTACCTGCGCCCTCTGTCACCACACAGTTATGCCGCCTGCACTAAAACACACCCCTACAAATCATCCTCACACATCCTCTTTCTATCCATGCTTCTCCTCCTTGCTTCTGGGGATATCTCTCCCAATCCTGGTCCCTGCCTTATTTCTACTTGCTCTCGTCCTCACCTTCCACATGCAACTTCTACTCCTTCTGGTGTCAACCCCTCCAACCTCATACCCATCCCCTGCCACCCTCCCTCCTCTCTCCCTTTCTCCTGTGCCCTTTGGAATGCTCGCTCCCTCTCTAACAAGTTCCTCTCTGTGCATGACTTCTTTCTCTCTCACTCCCTGCTTCTCTTTGCTATAACTGAGACCTGGCTCACTCAGTCTGACTCTGCTCTGGAAGCTGCCCTCTCCTATGGTGGCCTTTCCTTCTCCCACACTCCACGCCCTGGTGGCAGGGGTGGAGGCGTGGGGCTCCTGCTCTCCTCTCTCTGCCGTTACAGAACAGTTTCTATTCCCCCCTCTCTTGATTTTCCCTCCTTCGAGGCTCACACAGTCCAGATCTTCTCTCCTCTCCCGGTCCATGTGGCGGTTCATCTATCGCCCACCTTCCTCTACTCATCCCCCTTCTGCCTTTCTCTCTCACTTTGAATCCTGGCTCTCTTTCTTTCTCTCCTCAGACTCCCCTGTTCTTCTCCTTGGGGACTTCAACTGCCAAATTGATGACCCCTCTCTCCCTTGGGCTTCCCGCTTTCTTTCTCTAACCTCTTCTTTTGGCCTTCAACAGTGGACTGCAGCCAGCACCCACAAGGATGGCCACTACTTAGACCTGGTTTTTACTAAGAACTTCTCTCTCTCCGATTTCTCTATTTCCCCTTTTCCTCTCTCTGACCATCACCTCATCTCATTTTCTCTCTCTCGCTTCTCTCCATCTCCATCTCGCCCTCGTTTTTGCAGAAACCTGCGCTCTATTAACCTCCCAGCTCTTGATTGCACTTTACGCTCCTCCCTCTCTTCTCTCAGTTCTGCTTCAGACCCTGACAACCTGGTCAGGAACTACAACTCTGCCTTATCTTCCTCTCTTGATCTTCATGCCCCACTTTCTCTCTGCCGTCCTCGCCCTTCTAACCCCAGACCCTGGCTAAACTCCCACACACGCATGCTGCGTTCCTCCACTCGTTCCTCTGAACGCCTCTGGAGGAAATCTCATACGCTCGCAGACTTCATTCACTACAAATTTATGCTATCCTGTTTCAACTCTGCCCTCTTTCAGGCTAAACAAACCTACTTTTCATCACTAATCAACACACACAAGTCTAACCCACGCCGTCTCTTTTCTGTCTTTGACTCTCTACTCAGACCACCCTCAGCTGCCTCCTCTTCTTCCTCCATCTCACCTCAGGACTTTGCTGACTTTTTTAAGAAAAAGGTGGAGTCCATACGGCAGAACATCCCATCTGTTGCCTCCTCCCATCCCACAATGCTTCCCAACTCTCCTCCTGTCTTTCTTGTCTCTTTTTCTGCTATCTCGGAGGAGGATGTATCACTGCTGATCTCCTCTTCTCCCTCTACCACTTGCCCTCTTGATCCCATTCCCTCCCATCTCCTAAAACCTCTTGCTCCTTCTATAATCCCTATGCTCACACAGATCTTTAACTCTTCCTTCTACTCTGGTACCTTTCCTTCATCCTTCAAGCATGCAACCGTTATACCATTACTCAAAAACAGCAAGCTTGACCCTACCTGTCCTTCTAACTATCGACCTGTCTCCCTCCTGCCTTTTGCCTCCAAACTCCTTGAACGTCTTGTATTCTCTCGATTGCTACACTTTCTCAACACCTATTCTGTACTAGACCCTCTACAATCTGGCTTCCGCACTGCTCACTCTACTGAAACAGCCCTCACTAAAATAACTGACGACCTCCACGCTGCCAAAGACAGAGGTCATTACACTCTGCTCATATTACTCGACCTCTCTGCAGCATTCGACACCGTGGACCACCCTCTTCTCCTTCACATTCTCCATACTCTTGGTATTCGGAACAAAGCTTTATCCTGGATCTCCGCTTACCTCTCCCATCGTACCTTCAGTGTCTCTTTTGCTAACACCTCCTCCTCCTCTATTGATCTCTCTGTGGGGGTACCCCAGGGCTCTGTCCTGGGACCCCTTCTCTTTTCTCTCTACACACTCTCTCTAGGTGACCTAATCACATCTTTTGGGTTTAAATATCACCTCTATGCTGACGACACACAAATTTACCTTTCAACCCCTGACCTTACACCTGCTATACAGACCAAAGTTTCTGAATGCCTCTCTGGAATATCATCCTGGATGGCCATCCGCCGACTGAAACTTAACATGGCAAAAACAGAGCTCCTTATACTACCTCCCAAACCTGGCCCTACTACATCCTTCCACATTGCTATTGGAAATATGATCATTCACCCAGTAGCCCAAGCACGCTGCCTAGGGGTCACACTTGATTCCTCTCTCTCATTTTCCTCTCATATTCAAAACGTTTCTAAAACTTGTCGCTTTTTCCTCCGCAATATCACAAAGATACGCCCTTTCCTCTGTTACTCAACTGCCAAAACTCTGACTCAGGCCCTCATTCTCTCACGTCTCGATTACTGCAACTCCTGCTGTCCGGCCTTCCTACCTCTCACCTGTCTCCCCTACAATCTATCCTAAACACTGCTGCCAGAATCACTCTACTCTTTCCTAAATCTGTCTCAGCGTCTCCCCTGCTGAAATCCCTCTCCTGGCTTCCGATTAAATCGCGTAGCTCACACTCAATTCTACTGCTCACTTTTAAAGCTTTACATTCTTCTGCCCCTCATTACATCTCAGCCCTAATTTCTCGCTATGCACCATCACGACTCTTGCGTTCTTCTCAAGGATGTCTTCTTTCTACCCCCTTTGTATCTAAAGCTCTCTCCCGCCTTAAACCTTTCTCACTTTCTGCCCCACACCTCTGGAATGCCCTTCCCCTCAATACCCGACTAGCCCCCTCGCTATCCACCTTTAAGACCCACCTTAAGACACATCTGCTTAAAGAAGCATATGAGTAGCACTGGATAATCATGGACACATGACACAAAGCTTGGCCCCCTGCAGACGCACTTACTAGTATTCCCTCCTACTGTCTCTGTATGTTCTCCCTACCTACCAATTAGATTGTAAGCTCCTCGGAGCAGGGACTCCTTCCTTAATGTTACTTTTACAGTATGTCTGAAGCACTTATTCCCATGATCTGTTATTTATATTTGTTATTTATATGACATGTATTACTACTGTGAAGCGCTATGTACATTTTATGGCGCTATACAAATAAAGACATACATACATACATACATATTCCCAGATAGCTGAAACTCCTACTTCCAACACATCATGAATATATATTTATGCCAAAATGAGTGCTACTGAACGTGGCAAATGTATACATCAGAAGACAGGGGTGCCCAATGCTACATCAAATTGACAAAACATATATGGTAATGAGTATAAAGTTTAAATAATTGAATAATAATAGTAATTTCTTGGTTTTTTAGTTAAACCCTTTGGCCAAAGCGTCGTAAGCCTGCATACCAAACATCAAGGTAAACCAAAAATGCAGGTCCTATATATATGTATATATATACACTGTATATATATGGTATATAGCAGTGGTTCCCAAACTTTTTCGGTTCAAGGCTCCCTAAGGCGATCAGGATTTTTCCACGGCGCCCAAAGTGAAAACAAAGTTGTATATACATACCGAAGAGTTGCAGTGCGCAGTTGTTGTCTCTCTCACACAGACTCTCACACACACAGACACACACACACTCTCTCACTCTCACTCTCACTCTCTCTCTCTCTCTCTCTCACACACACACACACACACACACACACACACACACACACACACACAGACACAGACACAGACACAGACACAGACACAGACACTCACACTCACACTCACACTCACACTCACACTCACACACACTTTCTCTCACACACAGCCCGCACCCCGCCCTCCTATGTACACACAGGCAGACAAGTGACGGGTGGTAGAGATATGAAACACGAGCCGCAGGGAAGCCCCGGCAATAGCTTCCTGGCACCGGCAGCATCGCGCTCACCTCATTCGGTCACTGCAGCGGTGCGGAGCGCCTCATAAACAAATGAACCGCCCCCCCAGGAGACAGCGCCGGGAACTCCTCTTGCTGTCGCTGCCCGCAGCCGGTGAGAGGGCGAGAGGTGGCTCCAAAATCTTACATGGAACACGCAAACGGTCCGGTTCGGTTGCTGCCCTTCACTATTTTGGTTTCCCGCGTTGCAAGCGCTGCATTTAGGGCCCATTCTATACTGCATGCGGCCGTGCGTGCCTATGCGAACACGCGTGCATTTCCCTGTTATAGAGCCGGGAGCTGCAGTGTGTGTGTGTGTGTGTGTGTGTGTGTGTGTGTGTGTGTGTGTGTGTGTGTGTGTGTGTGTGTGTGTGTGTGTGTGTGTGTGTGTGTGTGTGTGTAGAAAGCCCTAAATAAGATTTTTTTAAAGATAAAAAAAAGTTTAATAAATATTTTTTTATTTTATTTGTGCAATCATTGACACACACACACACACACACACACACACACATTTGAGCACCGGTAGCGGCGTAAAATAATCTTTTCCCCGTCTTTGCTGCTGTCTGTCGGCTTCCTGCTCCCTGCCGTGCGCGCGCTGCGCCATTATAGAATGGCTGACTAGCGTCAGCCAACTAAAATTCTGCGTGCGCGCACCCGGCCTTATAGAACGTGCCTAGGGTTGCCAGGTTGCTTGTCCAAAAATACTGGACACAATACTAGACACCCACACCCCCCGAATACATATAAAAAATACCCCCGCGCCCCCCCAATACATTATAAATTTTCCCCCACCTCCCCAATACAAAATATACCACCACCTCCCCCCATGATCACAACAGCTCATCCTGGCCCCCCCATCATCATCTCCTCAGCTCATCCTGGCCCCCATCATCACAGCTCATCCTTGCCCCCCATCACTGCCCCATCTTATCTCCCCCCCCCCATCATTTTCATCTCCTCAGGCTGGCCCCCATGCCCCTTCTTATCCCCCCCTATCATTTTTAACTCCCCAGGCTGGCCCCCGTGCCCCTTCTTATCCCCCCCCCCATCATTTTTATCTCCCCAGGCTGGCCCCATCTTATCATCCCCCCATCATTTTCATCTCCCCAGGCTGGCCCCCATGCTCCTTCTTATCCCCCCCCCATCATTTTTTTTTTTAACGTATATATTTTTATTTTTTCAGAAAACATAATAACATATAAAGGGGGGAAGGGAGTGGGGGTCAGGGGGGTACAGAATTTTTTTACCTCCCCAGGCTGGCCCCCATGCCCCATCTTATTTCCCCCCCCCCACCATCATTTTTATTTCCCCAGGCTGGCCCCCATGCCCCAATCCCCCTCCCCCCACCCACACCCCAAAGAAAAAAATGTGTCCTTAGCTTATCTCTGACTCTGCCCCCACTGTTAACTCCTGTCTGCATCCTCGTTAGTAGCTGTTTGCACAAGTGCAGGATGACTGTCTCCGTGCTCGTAGTACCTGCTGCCTCAGACCAGCATGCATCCGCCGAGCACGCCACCCTCCACACGCGCTCTTCCCCTGCCCACACGGGCTCTTCCCCTGCCCACACGGGCTCTTCCCCTGCCCACACGGGCTCGCCCCTCTGCCCATACGGGCTCGCCCCGCTCCCCAGCCCACACGGGCTCGCCCCCCCCACCCCTCCACACGCGATCGCCTCCCCCCCTCACACGCGATCGCCTCCCCCCCTCACACGCGATCGCCTCCCCCCCTCACACGCAATCGCCACGTGGGACAACTAGAGATGGCACGTCGGCGCGGCAGGCACAAGGGACATTGATGAGGGAGGCCATGTGGGACAGTAGATGGTGGCCACGCTTGACATTGAGATTTAAAGATGGCGTTGGGGTAGGAGAGCACACAGCAAAATGTTTAAGCGGCGACCTACCCGCAAATGTTCAACCGGACAGGCATCAGAATTATCTGCCTGTCCGGTTGAAATCGCGGCGCTCCTCTAGCCAAGCCACGGCGCACCAGGGCGCAGCGGCGCACAGTTTGGGAACCACTGGTATATAGTGTCACGGGAGTTCACCTGTTCAACATTACCTGGATTTGAACAGAGATATATGTTCGAATGTATTGGATAACAATACAATGTGAGATATTTTCTCATCTCATAAATCCTTTGCCACAATCTGAAGGTACAGCTCTAAATATTTTTCAAAATTTGGGATCTTTCGAGATCTCGTTCTGGGATCCCAAAGCTCTTCTACTTCTGATATCTAATTGATTTTATTCAGCACCCCTTTCCAGAAAAGTCTGTTTAGGGGATAGTCCCACTACATATGCGACACGAAACCCTTCAGAAATATTTTGAAGAATTTAGATGCAAATGGTGAAACCTCATAGCCATATAGTATTTTTATTAAATATTGTTTACGATATTTATCTGAGATTGAGGAAGAGGCTGTTATTTCCTATGTTCTGCCCCATTCTTTGGCTGGAATATCTGCATTCAATTCTCTCTCAAGATTTGACAAAGGTATGTTTTTACCTGGGAACTAAATCTAATAGAAGTTGATATATTGTTAATAAATTGTGTCCTACAGAACTCAGACATAAAAATATTGTTTTGGATTGTGATGTTTGCGGTAAGGTCGAACCTCTCTTCTTATGTGTAGTTATATACTGCTTTATCTTACTATATTGCCAGTATTCTGTGTCAGGCCAGGCACATTTTTCTTTAAAGTCACTCAAAGTCCGGAGCTTATCCACAAAGAGCAGATTCAACATTCTTTTAATTCTGGCATTTTTCCATCTCTGAAATCCATTTGTTGCTAGCACTCATGGAAATTTGGGTGTGAGGGATGAAGGAAATATAATAAAGTGCTTATCGGCTGCTACTAAAGTCTAATACTATAATACGTTATTGATTAATGGGTAAGTATTAGATATTGCTGGTCCCTGGAACTTATTCATCCAACAGACTAAATCTCGGCCTCCGTATATTTATTCTCTGTTTGCACCCACAATTTATTTCTTCTGTTCACGTGTCAATCCATTAAGCTATTCATTTCTGCAGCTAAACAATAATTTGTAAGATCAGTGACTCCCAGGTGTCCCCTTTATTTCTGTCTAAATAGAGTGGCAGCTTTTATCGGAGTCCTATTTGGCCAAATAAACTTGTTGATACATACTTGGATGCTGTTTACAAAGTGAGGTCTTAGTTTGACAGGGTGTAACGAGTGCTCGCCACAAACAGGACGGGACCGCGAGGCTGAGGTGGGCATTTGTAAACACCGACCTGCAGCTGAGAGGCCACGTCCAGTGTGCAGGTTCATCATCATGTAGCCATATAAAGGTCTGTGAACCAATAGGATGAGAGGTACACAGTTGAAGCAGATGATTGACTCTTGATCGTAGAGCCAATCCAAGGCCAAGTTAACACTACAGGTGTCCTAGATCAGGGGAGCGCAATCTTTTTCTCCTGCGCCACCCTGCTGGCTGTCCTGCTCTCCGCACACCCCCTCCCTCCTCCTTACTGTGGTTTCCAGTGTCTGGGCATCATGATGTCACGTTGCCATTGCAATGCGACATCCCATGACCCCGTGGTGTCATTTGACTCCACGTTGCGATGCATCTCCAGATGCCAGCTGAACCACGGTAAGTAAGGTTTACAGAGGCCTTTGCCGCTTCCCCGGCACTTAATTTAAGTGCCTTCAGGAAGCGTGCAGTTTTCTGTAAACCCCACACCCCCCGCAGTTAATCTCGCGCCCTCCTGCACCTGACTACCCATGGATGGCATCTGAGCACGATCCTGTCAGTGAAAGGTGCATCACCAGAGGCGTGGTGTACGTTTCTTGCAAGAGGTTGTCCAGGTGTGGGGATATTTTCACCCCTAAATATTTCACTGAAGAAGAACCCCAGTTGAAATGGAAATTTTCTTTGAGATGCCCAACTGTTTTTGGTTGTCTAAGTCTTCAGATTTCAAGAAATTAATCATAAAATTAGAAAATTCACTAACGATTTATATTTACTTTGTAACATTAGGTATAGATATGTTATGAGTAGAACCAGTCCAAATCCTTTTCCCGAAATTTCTCGGGTTTTTAAGACCAAATATTTCCCCCCTACCAAAATCCGTCAGCGGATTGGGTACTAAAAAATCAGAATTCGCCATTGGATACAATCAGAGTGGATTTTTAAGAATCTGCTCTCAGATTCATATTGAATCCAAAATCCACACTAGGATTGTTAAACATCTTCCCTCCCTCCCTATCCCTCTCTCGTTCCCTCTCTATCCATCCCTCCCCCTCTCCCCTCGTATTTAAGATGAGAGCTAATTTTTTTAAATAATCTCTAGCATCTGGATGAAATACTCTTTATAGATCTAGTCGATGGTAGGAGTTAAATATTTTATTTGTACATCTAATTTGGGGGATTTCAAGGCCAATTTTCCCTGCAAGTTGTTGAAGGATTTAATGTTAAATTAAATTAAAATCTCATGGGACATAATGAAATCTCGTGGGACTTTAAAATGATCCAGTTGAGATAATATAATTTCCAGGGAGAGCTTTTGTCCTGAATTTAGAACATACATGTTTGTGAAGGTGTAAGATGTGTTGTTTTTAAATTTCCCATTAACAAATATATTCTGTACCTCCCAGCTTTACCTGTTTTGTGTGCTGGGATCTGAAATGGGAAGTTTTTATTCGAGAGGATTGCTACTCCATTTTTCTTTTCCCTTGCTGAACTCAGAAGTGAGATTGTTTTAACTGTAAACTAAAAGTCTTGTAACTGTTTAAATTCAGCAAAAGCTACCTTCCTTTTTTGATGGCATTCAAACCCTTCTCATTAGGTAACATTATTTTAAGTGACATTATGAGGTATCTGCTGGGATTTGGGGACAGGTAACCTGATCCCCCTGTAACTTCACTTTTGTTTCTTGTGTTTGTTTTAAAGCTGCAGTTGAAGCAATATCCTACGTGTGTTTTTTTTTAAAAATAAATCAGTTCGGTACTATGAGAAAATACTTGTAGTATTAAAAAACAAAAAAAAAACAATTTAAAGACCTTTTTAATGTATTCTAATGTAACAGGCATTTTTGTTTCTATAGCAACCATATACAAAGTCACATTCCCTTCCCCTTTGGAAACAGCATCACCCTTTTGAGCTCTGCCCTCTCTAGCAGTGAACCAATTGAATCTTGTGCATGCCTGGTCACATGATCTTCCTCACAGAACTTTGGTTGTCAGTGCAGCAGAAGATTACCCAAGATGCATTTAGTGAACCCTCAGCTGAATTTCAGCGATCGATTAAAGGAGAACGGATCGATCAGCAACTTAGCTAATCACTTGTATGTTTGTAGATTGTATTGATGCACATATTGAATGGAAAAAATAATAATATTTTTTTTAAATGACAGCTTAAACTGCAGCTTTAATATAAATTACTTTTGAATGTCTCTCATGTTTTAGCCTGCAGTACTCATGATTATCCACTGGGACTGCTGCTACTCTGCTAGCTCTCTCAAAGAACATTCCAGACCCCGAAACCTGACACCTCTGCACCTGTGCTCTACCTCTCAGCCTGCATATATAAACTTCCCCTTCTTCTCTGTCAGTGCTTGTTTATACTGGTTCCTCCAGCTCTTGCTAGGTTCCTGTGTTTGCTGCTGCTGTTGCTATTGTCCTGTTCCTGTCTCCTTGTTGCTGACCTCTGCTTGTGACCTCGACTGCGCTATCTGCTGCCTGCCTCTGTCCTCTACTTGTGACCTCGGCTACACTATCTGCCACCTGCCTCTGACCTCTGCTTATGACCCCGACTAAGCTCCCTGTGGTTCTTGCCACTAGGATCCTCTCCAGCCGAAGATCAACCCTTGACAGTCTGGATATTATTCAACTTTGCAAATACTATCCTACATTCTAACCATACCCTATAAATTATTATTTGATGAGAAAATAAACTAATATTGCAACAACAAATAACAAAATGAAACATACAAGTAAATAATATAAAATGCAAGGGAGAGGGCCAACACTATGGCCATACATCTTGGGAGGGGCAAGGTAATGGCCTGGCCTTTAGTGCCCTATGTGCCCTATGTCCACTATTGATTGTGATTGAAGAGCCAACCTCATACTCCAACAAAAAAGTTACCCATTTTTGGAGGTAATTGTTATTATCTTGTGGCCTAACTGTTTCTGGAATGCCCCTTATTTGACCACTGTTGTCCAAGTCTTCCATTTGGTTTTGAAGCTCTACAGTCATTTGCTGTTGATAATGTAGTTTTCTGAAGAGCGTGTCATGCATAACCGTACAGTCCTCACTTTCTTCTTCTAGGTCCACAACTCTGCCATTGATCTGTGAGACATTGTTTTTAATTTCAGAGATCCTTGATCGTTTGCTTTATTTGGGACAGCAGAGCTTGTAGATCCTCTTTCATTCAAAGTGTTTTCATGTCATCTCCAAAGAATCTCTTTCATCTCTGTTTGATCCAACACACAATACAGGGGAGAGGGGAAGGGGGGGGGGATTCTATGTCTCTAGTTAGGCTATATCAGGTGTGGCCAACTCCAGACCTCAAGGGCCAACCAAAATGTCAGGTTTTAAGTATATCCCTGCTTCAGGACAGGTGGCTCAATCAGTGGCTCAGTCAATGACTGAACAGGGATATCCTTAAAACCTGACTTCGGTGGCCCTTGAGGACTGAGTTGACCAACCCAGGGGCTATATCTTTCCGTCAGCTCCAAACGCCTAAATAATTGTGACCCTTCCTGTTTTTGTTTCCTTTGCAGGCATTTTGAAGGTCGGACATTCTGATATCCCTCTGATTTACGGCAAACATAGTGTTCCTTATTTTATTTTTTTAGGAATTATTGTTCTACTAACAATTACAAATATTTATTTCCGGAGGCAAGTATCAATCTTCCCACAAGACAGCCTAAATTGACAGCTCCGTCCTCACATTGGAACAGTAATTCTCTAAAAACAAAAGATTGCTGCAGTAAGAGGCCCTTCTTAAAGCTTGTTTTCTGGAGGGGAAATGCGTTCACTACTCTGGAACAAAAGAGGCGAGCTTCCTCTTCCGTTTACAACATCAAATGACACTTTGAGACCATATGATAGGGAGAACATGGTCATGATACTGGATTTCAGGTTGAAGACTCCTGGCATTGTAAAGGTTAAATGTATTCTGTATGATGGATGAGTCAGACAGTGAAGATGTCTGATAAAACTTGGGCTCCACCAATATACTAGTAAGGTATAGTTGGGCCTGCAAATGTTTGGCATTGTGTATACTGTAGCACTGTATAAATATTATAAACATGACTCTAGAAGATGAAGAAGTGAAATCCACCAGTTACAAAGCTTTTGTTTCAACTTTAAATGTTCCTGATCGGCTTCTCATTTAAAATAGTAGGTTGGCCCCAGTGCCTGTAATTTAAATAATCCACTGCAAACACCAATACAGACGCAGAGTATCCTTACTGCATGTAGCAGAAGGCATTCTTCTAATTTAGCAGGTGTAGTAAGAACACAAAGCAAACACATTGAGAATCTTTGTGACAGGGTTCCTTCAAAAGTACACCCAGTGGCATATTCTTTACAGAGTTTTTGGGACTGGTCGTGTGTAAAGACATGTAATCCTATTCTATTGCAGTTAAAATCTTCTCCCAAGTACATAGTAAAATTGCTGCTTCAAGTTCCAAATGTAGCAAAAGTAATCACTCCCGCTGACGCATTATCTGTGATACTCTGCGTTATCACTGCCATTTAATCCAATAGATACTCTGTGGTATTGTGAGTGATAATGCAAAATGTTGTGGTATCAGCATTAGCAATGAAGTCCGCTACATCTGCACATGGAAGTAGATCATGCTATAAAGAATGCCAATTACAAAGTTCCTCGGTCCAAAATAGTCATAACTTCTTTGTTACAAATGCTATGGCTAATGTTTGCCAGCCACCGAACATCTGTATTAAGAAATGTCCATGCAAGGTCATTTCAAGATGATTGTTAATTTATAGCAATGTCTTATAACTACTTACATTTCTTCACTGATGATGATAAGTGTGCACAAGACACTTTTTCTATTTCCCCGTTTCCTCTTCCTATGTTAAGTGCCATTACTTCTTGGCTCACTGGCTTTTCAGACAACTTACTAATGGACAAGACACTAATGACTGTGAGCGTCAACAAAATCAAGAAGATGACTCATCAGAGTGACAATGAGTCCACATATTGGGCGCAGAAGCACATTATCATGCAGTCAATCACTGAAGAGTACAACTGTTAGTGATATATGTTGCCCTGGAAACCGTTTGATGAATAACATCTTAAAAATGGCACATGAATATTTTAACGAGGTGGGAAAGGAATCAAACCTGGAACATTAGCTATTTCCAGCATATTATTGCATAATGCAATAGTCTAGGCATATTTGCTGATCTTCATTTGTCAAACATTCCAACTGGAAAAAAAAAATATTCATTGTGACTGCAGAAAAGAGAAAGATCAAAGTAATCAACGACACTGTCAGATTATATTGCAGATGTTAAATCAGTGCAAAAATGTTGGAATATTAAACAAATATGACAAATGAAATAAATCTTCTCAAATATGGTACCTCATCACTGACGTGTATTTACCACTGCCTTTAGAAAGCAAATAATAACTGTTCGTAATGAACTAGAGAGGAGTATTTAGCTTAAAGGTGAAGCGGTGTTAATAGAATGTTATGGCTCTCTGGTGCTTCCTCTCAAGTATTGACACTATACACAGATGTAGACTTGTTGTTGCCCCTGCTGCTGCTGAAATAGTGAGGGAGCTCCGACCAATTCACTGCTCAGCTGATTCGAAACACTACCGCTAGTGCATTGTGTATGTCATACTGCAGAAAGACAATGGCTAAAATAACATTGGGTGTGTGTGTGTGTGTGTGTGTGTGTGTGTGTGTGTGTGTGTGTGTGTGTGTGTGTGTGTGTGTGTGTGTGTGTGTGTGTGTGTGTGTGTGTATATATATATATATATATATATATATATATATATATATATATATATATATATATATATATATAAAACATAATACTGAGTTAAGTTATGGTGAGTAAAAAAAGTGACAAAAACCCTCCACAGGAAAGCAAATATGCAAATATAGCTGTATGCTCATCTGCATGTCTTAGGCAGGTCTGCAACCCCACCTTTCCCCATTATCACCCAGCATACAGCACTTCCACTGCAGCAAGGGATTCTGGGAAATGACATGCAAATGAGCTGTCTGTGGGTGGTTTTCTGGGTATGCACCTTAACCCTGGCTGTGCTCAAAGCTGTGACCATGCAGCAAGCTTAAGCCTATAGGGAACCATGTTAAAAATGGTTATTGAGGCAAAAAGTGACACTGTGTGCTCATTTGCATGTCATTTCCCAGAATCCCTTGCTGCAGTGGAAGTGCTGTATGCTGGGTGATAATGGGGAAAGGTGGGGTTGCATACCTGCCTAAGACATGCAGATGAACATACAGCTATATTTGCATATATATATATATATATATATATATATATATATATATATATATATATATATATATATATATATATAGTATGGCACACGCTTCTCTTTTTTCTTTTTTGATAGATTCATGTGGATGCAGATTATCCTTCAAGAAGCTGCGATTTTGCCCAAAGACTGATATATCCTTTTTTGGACTGTTTTTTATTGCTGACAATTATATGTATTGCCCTATTTGTATTATTAGACACACTGCAACTATCACACTGATATATATTATACTGTACTTCGTCTATTGTGTTAATTTAGACTATACTCTATTTTGGGAATATATGTTTAGCTAGCGCTGATTGTTTTTTCTGTGTGTGTATATATATATATATATATATATATATATATATATAAAATCATACAGCTGCACATCCAGGAACGTGGTTTATATGATTCAGTGCAACAAATGTTACCAATGATGCTACATTGGGGAAACCAGCCAAAAACAAGAAAGAATAAATATGCACAGACACTATACTCCACCATGAAGAAGGAAGATACTGCTCACCTGTGGCACATCATTTCTCACAGCCAGATCATTCCATAAATGATTTAAAAATCAAAATCCTCAATGGAATGTTCAAACGCACCCAAGAACAGAAAACATTTGAGCTCACAATGATAAGACTCTTTGACACCAAAACAAGTGGACTTAATGCAGACATGGGGTTTCTCACACACTATCATAATTTGTTGTAATGGTCCACCCTGCCATTGTGCCATCCTATACCTTCCCCCGTCACCCCCCACCCCCTCCAGCATCCTCTTCCCCCTCTGTGCTTCTGTGGATGTACAGACCCCCCACCCCCAATTCTCACCTTCCTTATCTCTGTTTTAACACCCTTCCAGTGCCTCTCTGTTCTTTATTCTTCCTTTTTTTTCCCCTATCCCTGTCTAAGGCGTACAAACCTTTGTATATCAGTATTGCTGACCTGAGGAAGACAATACAACAAAAAAAGGAAGCACTCTAAATAAATCAAAGTCCGAACTTGAAAAAGGTGAATGTGGTGCAGCGTGAAGAGTCGAATTGTTCCCAATTCCCAGCAGCAATAGATGTCCAAAAAGTAATCAGCGCACCTCGTTTCATAGGAAGAAAAGAGAAAGAAGAAAAAGAGAACAATAGTGAAGCAAGTTCACAACACAATGCTTGAGTCTGTAGATGGTGAGATATGCACTTACATTTCAGTGCCTGTCTAAGGCATGTAACGGTATCTTTTTGAGCGTCCTCACCACCATGAAGTCATCAGAAGATTCAAAGGACTTCTTTTTTCCAAGGTTCTCTTTATATAAAATATCAGGAATGTGATTCCACAAAACAATATTAAAATAAGGGCACAGACCAGTCCATGATATTCCGCAACCTCCGGTGTCCGCGTCAGTCACTTGCCGAACTAGTCGGCATTCTACGTCACTTCCGGTTCCTGGTGCTTCAGTGAAACTGGTCCTCCCAGCAACCCTACACGTTTAAACGGTGATCCGTCTTCGTCAGGGGTAAGTCTTACAAACGAATGCCATGAGGAAGAAAAGATGGCCGCTACAAATGAATGCCATGTGGCTGAGGAACCACAAAAGTCAGGTGGAAAAAGTGGAGTGGAACAGTGTGAGGCCATGGATCCAGATACCCCCACCCCAGGCACAAGCAACACCTCAGGGCCTGGGGAAGCGGATGCTTTAAAGGAGGATGCTGGGGAGGAGCAGTTTGTAACCAGAAGAAAGAGAAAGTTACAAAGCCAAAAAGAAACAGTTAACAGAACAGTGCAACAAGTGGCAATGGATCTGAGTGGACTGGACGCTGAGGAAAGCTCAGTTGACGAGGACTTTCCACCAACCCCAGAAATGAGAAGCTGGACAGATGATGAGGAAACAGGATCAGAGGAGAGCGATTCTGATGGAGAGAATGATGAGGAATGTAGGGAAGTAAAAAGGAGGAGTGTGAGTGTGGAGAGAAAGAGAATGAAAGAGGCATGGAACAAAATGGATAGAGGATGAGTGGAAGGGAAGGGGAAAGTCTCTGATATTTGTACGCATAGAGGACAAAGAAACAATCCAAAAATGGACGGAGTGGTTGAGGAAGGAGGGAAATATGGAAAGTTTAAACTTGATTATGGATGATTGGAGGGGAAGTCCAGATATGTGTGAAGGAATACTGAATGAAGAGTGTTTTGTGAGCTTGGGGAAGAGAGAAGGGGGGGAAAAAAGGATGTTTATTCGAGGGACACTACAATTTGCATGCAAAGTGTATGAATTTGAGGAGTTTAAGGCTGCATTGCCTCACCTGCAGCCTTCATTGATACTGAGGATGTTTGATGAAATGTTGGAGACAGAAGCGTTTGTAAGCAAGAAATGTTATGTAGATTTCTTTGACAAAGGGAAGTTAATCTGGTAATGTTAGGATACAGTATGTTAGTTTAGTTTTTGCTGTGAGTAGTAATTTACTGGTTAGAGAAATTGTTTGTTTTTTGTTTAGTAATTTAATGTAGTATATTGTAATAATGGTTGGTTATCTTTAAATAACTGAAGAAAGAATCGTTTAATTAGTATGACATACTATAAGCTTGTGTTCTAATGATTAGAAAAGGAATGTTTTTTTGTATTTTATGTTTGATGAAATGAGCTCTAATGTTACATTATAAAAATAAACAATTAAAAAAAAAAAAACGAAACAGTCTGTCTGTGGGTGGGTTTACTGGCTATGCATCTTCACCCTGGCTTTGCTCAAAGCTGTGACCATGCAGCAAGCTTAAGCCTATAGGGGAACCATGTTGAATGGTTTTGAAGCAAAAGGTGGCACTGTGTGCTCATTTGCATGTCATTTCCCAAAATCCCTTGCTGCAGTGGAAGTGTTCTGTGCTGGGTGATAATGGTGAAAGGTGGGGTTGCAGACCTGTCTAAGACATGCAAATGTGCATACAGTAATACTTCCATTTGCTATATGCTTTGCTGTGGAGGGTTTTTGTCACTTTTTTGAAGAGAGAAAGAGAGAGAGAGAGAGAGAGAGAGAGAGAGACACAACAACAATAACACAGGCGCACACCTAGAGTATTATCGTAAAAAAACAATATTTATGGGACATAAAATCAGACAAATGCCCACTCACAGAAATAGCAAAAATTTGAGCATGTATGAGAATTATCTCAATCACCAGCTGCGCGATCCATTCACTGCACCTCGAGATCCGAGCGTTCTCCGACGTCGCCTCTCCACACTCTGTGGAAGCGGAACCTGGTCACCTCTGCACCCGGAAGTGATAACCCTCCGGATACCAGCAATTCAAAAGTCTGTGCTAACACTGGTAAACACTGGATCGTTGGGAGCCTCGGAAGCTCATACACAGCCTCTAAGTCCTTAGCTCTGTGAGTGTAAGCCACACAATTTAGCCACGCCCTACGCGTTTCGTCATAACAATGACATATATATATATATATATATATATATATATATATATATATATATATATATATATATATATATATGAAAAAAATGAAACTCAGTTGGCACACTGTAAACAAAACATATGCTGATGATTGTCCCTTATGCACATAAACACAGATAGATTTTACCAGATGGGAGTCCGGAAAAGAACGAGACAGCACACAGCCAAGGAAATTCAGAAATACTGTATTCAAATTAGCATGGCACCACATCTAACATTTCGGTCATCAAAGAGTGACCTTCCTCAGGGACGTCCCTGTGGAAGGTCACTCTTTGATGACCGAAACGTTGGATGTGGTGCCATGCTAATTTGAATACAGTATTTCTGGATTTCCTTGGCTGTGTGCTGTCTCGTTCTTTCCCGGACTCCCATCTGGTAAAATCTATCTGTATATATATATTGCCATTAAGACCAGCCTCACACTGATGATACCCATCAAGGTTGAAACATGTATGTGAGTAGGTCTAATGGCTTTGCATCTCATCCCAGCCTCTGTCTAAAAGCTGTGTTTAAAACAGCATGCATTGGCTTGAGGATTGGCTTGTGTAAAACGAGCTTGAGACAAAAGGTGGCACTGAGTGCTCATTTGCATGTCATTTCCCAGAATCCCTTGCTGCAGTGGAAGCGCTGTAGGCTGGGTGACAATGGGGAAAGACACGGTTGCAGACCTGTCTAAGACATGCAAATGAACATACAGTAATATTTACAGTTGCTTTATATATATATATATATATATATATATATATATATATATATATATATATATATATATATATATATATATATATATATATAAAACAAATGATGCCTGATGCACACAAAAGTGTAAGAAAAAAAACACTGGGGATATATGAAAAAAGAAATCTGCACTAGGATCGGGCACTTTCTTTTCTTGTTGTTCGCAGATTTCTGGGTCGTTGGTCCTTGCGGAGAGCAGCCAGATCCTAATATATGGACCCTTGGTTTGGTTGATTTTTTATCATTTTTATTTTTCCATTTTTCTATTTCATATTTTTATTTTCATATATATATATATTTTTCATTTTTTCATTTTTTCATACATTTTTTATAGTTTCACAGTATTATTCCAGGAGGGTATCCATTTGTGTAGTATTAGAACCTTCATGACACTCAGTGCTTATTTACACTCATTTTATTGATGTATTGGTACTGTATAGCATCTTTATCAGCAGCTTTTAACCATCAGCACATATAGCATTTATTAATCATCACATTGTGTGTGTTTTTATTAGTGTGAGTCAATCAGCCATTACATTAATATTTATCATTAGTCTCATGCCATTTCCTTATTGTTTACTTAAACTTAGCATACCTATTTTTTATATATAGAAGTGCCAGTATACACCTAAGGAGCGCAGTCTTTTATATATATATATATATATATATATATATATATATAATCAAAAAATAAATAGATGATACCGTTCTGTGGCTAACGAAATGCTTTTATTTGTGCGAGCTTTCGAGATACACTGATCTCTTCTTCCGGCGATGTTACAATGAATGAAGCAAGGATAACTCATTCATTGTAACATCGCCGGAAGAAGAGATCAGTGTATCTCGAAGGCTCGCACAAATAAAAGCATTTCGTTAGCCACAGAACGGTATCATCTATTTATTTTTTGATTATTGAAGCTCGGCTAACACGGTACTGATACCTCTATATATATATATATATATATATATATATATATAATACTGAGTTAAGTTATGGTGAGTAAAAAAAGTGACAAAAACCCTCCACAGGAAAGCAAATATGCAAATATAGCTGTATGCTCATCTGCATGTCTTAGGCAGGTCTGCAACCCCGCCTTTCCCCATTATCACCCAGCATACAGCACTTCCACTGCAGCAAGGGATTCTGGGAAATGACATGCAAATGAGCACACAGTGTCACTTTTTGCCTCAATAACCATTTTTAACATGGTTCCCTATAGGCTTAAGCTTGCTGCATGGTGACACTGTGTGCTCATTTGCATGTCATTTCCCAGAATCCCTTGCTGCAGTGGAAGTGCTGTATGCTGGGTGATAATGGGGAAAGGCGGGGTTGCAGACCTGCCTAAGACATGCAGATGAGCATACAGCTATATTTGCATATATATATATATATATATATATATATATATATATATATATATATATATATATATATATATATATATAACAAATGATGCCTGATGCACACAAAAGTGTAAGAAAAAAAACACTGGAGATATATGAAAAAAGAAATCTGCAGCACTCGCCTACTGAAATGTAATCTGCAAGTTATTTATAACATGTGGCAAAGCATATAGAAAAACAGGCGACTTTATGGACCACAATGGTCTTTTGTTAAGCCAGTTTTTCTATATGCTTTGCCACATGGTATAAATAAATTGCAGATTGCATTTCAGTAGGCGAGTGCTGTGGATTTCTTATTTCATATGTAATGGGTTTTCCCCCTCCAATCGCAGATTTATACTGTGTGGGTGCAGGAAACATATATTGTTACTCAGTGTCGTGCATAACCTGTTGGCTCATAGGAGGACTGAGCTTCCACCACGGGGAAACCTGGGGCACAATATTAGCATATACCATACAATGATGCAGCGCCTCCACCTGCGACGGCTCCCGCCAGAGGGGAAGTGGTTCCTCGCAGGACAATACCCAATAACCACATACAACTAAATGTATAAGAACGAATACTTCTTTACTGATCACTAAAACATATAAGTCAAACATGTAGTAACAGGTGTCCCTCTCTAAAGGTAACCCAACTCAACGTTTCCTCAAGGTTAGCTATAACGGACACCACGGCGGGTGTCCACACTTTATGCGTCTCGGCGGACGCTACCGTCCCAACACAATAATCCCACCCTCAAGTCCAATGAGTCCCACCCAACGTCTTGCACTCCCAATTCGTAGACCAGCGTATATGTATTTGTGTGTGACTGCGCAGCCACTATGTCAAATGATAGGCCTGGTTGGTGCACGTGTGTTGCGGTGTTACCTGCCCGGGCTCCAGCCGCGGGTGCTGCTATACCGCAATGGGATCACTGGATGTCCTCCAAAGGTGAGGTGAATTCCAGCGTGGATAATATCACCGCTTCTTCGGTCGTCTGTACTTTAATGACAACCCGGTTGATGTCCACAGGCTGTAGTCACTCCGCACTGAGCCTGCGCACTTATAGTCTAGAGATCCCTGTAAGACCAAGCATAGGCGCAAACCTCTCGGCGGAAAGCGCAGCGTCCGCTGGATTCCTTACTGGCTTATAGATAAGGGCAGGTCCCTAACCTAGGGCCGGTCCTTATCACACTCCACTAGCGTGGCTCAGGGCTGTCTGGGGCCTAGGGGAGTACTGGCCTAGTGCTCGGAGTCACGGACTCCAGCACCCTACCTCTTACCCCTTGCCGCTCCAGTCCCCGACTGACTACGTAGTTCCTGCGCGCGAAATATATCTCCGGTTGCCAACAGAGATCCTCCTTCCCTATTGGCTAGTCCTTCGCGGGCTTTCTGGACCTTAACTGCGCAGACGCGAGCTCCCTGTAGTCCTGGAGTGCTCCTGCTTCTCGCGCATGCACAACGCCCCTAACAATGGCGGCGCCCTGCTCCGCGAACCGGCAGAACCACCACAACGCGATACCGGCCGCAACCCTTAGTGCTACTCAGCTCGCATATTACAGGGGAGAAGGTAATACCGCAGGGGACCTGGCTACACATATATATGTTCTCATCGAACGTTTTGTAATTTGTGTTATCACGGTATTCAGGAAGAATCTGAAACCCTCTCAAACGGAGAGGTAGGAAAATGCCAAAACCGTTCAGCGAAGCAGCAATGTGATCTCAGCTTTTTCTAAGTTCTCCCCCATATGGTCTGGCTGCTGTCTGAGCTTCACTGAGAGAGCCGCCTCTCCCTGCACAGCTCTCACAGGCGATCGCATTGTTTTTATTACAATTTTAATACTAGCGTGCGGGAGCAGGGTGTCTCCAGAGCAGAGCTGCGTTGATTTCAGGTCCGGGGACCCCATGCTTCCCGAGATACTGGAATGGGGTGCCGGTATCTCCTATGCATATAAATGCATGTCACGTGATGCGGGAAATGTAAACATTGCATGGGGATAACGGCACCCAATAACAGGGCCTGTATCTCGGGAAGTAGGGGGTCCCCGGACCTAAAATCAGCGTGGTTCTGCTCCGGAGACACCCTGCTCCCACACACAAGTATTAAAATTTTAATAAAAACAGCTTAATTAACTAAGCGGCTAGCTGCTAAGGCAATGAAGGGGTTAACCCTGAATAGCCTGTTTATTGGGGCAGAGGGGGTGGATGAAGGGGGTAGTTTCCCAAGGGTCCGTGGTTAGGCCTGCCAGGAATGTTGTGGGAGTAGTTAACCCAGTCACTACAATTGCTAGGAGGAACCGCTATGGTAATGAAGGGGTTAACCACTCCCGCTAACAACCCACCGCTGGGGAAACTACCCCCTTTACCAAATCCAACTACCCCCAATAAACATTAAAAAACACAACAACCCTACAACCCACCACCTCTGCCCCCAACAACCCCCCTCCCCCCCCAGCACATACAGTACAGTAATGGGCAAAATGACTATTATCCAGATATGTTTCCCCGATTATACCTCTACACATATCTCTTACACACCTGAATAGTGCATCACATTTAAAAAATAAAAGAAGCATTGGAAGGAACAAGAATATGTTCTATCATATCTTGCTGCCCGAAAAAAAGAATTGTTGAGATAGTGGCCCACACCCCTTAAACCTAACACTGCCCTTATTACCCACTAGAGAAAATAACTACATTCTTCAATGTGGACACAAGGCATAGTACAATCCATAGGCAAATAGAAACTAAAGTAACATTCAATGCAAAAAAATAGTGATCAGCACAGACTGCTGGGTTTTTTTTGTTTTTTTTTTACTTATATTTTTATTAAGTTATTCAAACATAATTGGGAAAGGAAAGGGTACAAAAAAGAAAAAAAGGGAAGGGGTTGTGGCACAACCATTTTGTATCACATTTCTTACAAACAACAACAGTCACATTACATACAACATTTGATGAACACCATATTTTACACTCAGCACTCCCAGACCCTTTCTCCTTCCGGGATCATACCCTATCCAGCATCCCAGGGATCCCAGACCCTATCACACTTCCTTGTGGCATGATTCAGGAATGAGGTAAGTGTCTCCATTAATTGAACATCACTGACCCTCCTAATGACCTCTCTTCTGAAGGGCGGGAGTAGACTGCTGTTTTAAGGAGCATTCCAGCCTTTGTTTTTCAAATGTAATTCGATAAGTACGAAGCAGGTGGTCTTCGGAGCTGAACCGCATTAATTTCAGCTTCGAGAGACCCCCTGCTTCCCAAAATACATACCACCAAAGATGTTGCCAGTTCTTTATGCACCTTTAAAGCCCCCCCGCATCACGGGGGCCAAACGAAAGCTGCGATGGATGCCACGGAATATTTAGACCTCCATTTTCTTCAACTCACATGCAATGCTATAGGCATGGTCTACAGCGATGTGTATCTCAGGAAGCAGGAGACCACCGGGGAGCATAAGGCAGCACCAGAACAAAGTCCATTGAATACATTACTATTACTGCCAAATGTTTCTATGTGGAAAATCACAAGGGTGTGAGAAGAAATGTAGACAGTCTGGAGGAATAGAAGGGAGAAGAGATTACTAAGAGGTTATTGAGAAAATGGTGATATCTGCGTGTTTCTGTTGGATTGTTGCCAGGAAAGCAAAACTCTCAAATGTGCAACTTTCTATCTTTGTTTTGTAGCTCGAAATCGACTAAACTGAATTTGCAGAAGTGTAGAGATGTAAAAGTTCATGAGCAAGATAAAATGGGGGAGTTTGGGGTTCCTGAAAAAAATGAGCACAACGACTAGGTTCCGCCCAAAACAATTCACAAGAATTAAATGGAAATGTTCAGGTCACGTGACCCTACATTTTAGATCACATGACCCTTTATATTTTGCTATTTGGACAAAATGGTGCACATTTTTGTGCATTTGCAAAAGTTGACGAAATTTTGAGCAGTATTCAATTCAAGGAAATGTTCACAGAAATGCAGTCTAAGAAAAATTCACTAAAAACATTAGAAGACCAGGTAGGAGAAGCTGCAGAGGCCTCGCGCGGTCTCCCGAAATTTAATTTAAATGCCTTGGGGGAGAGCGCGGGACCTCTTTAGCCGCCACGCCACCAATGGAATCCTGGACCCCCTGGGGGGGCACTCCCCCACACTTTGCGCACCCCTGCCCTAAGTCCAAGCTAGTGCAAGTGGGGCAACATCGTTGCAAAGAATTTTAATACATTGATGCATGACGACAAATACAACACTTTTGCATGAAAACATAGATATGAATTAAGGTAAAAGTGGAAAAATTCAGGGGCAAAACATTGCACTACATGTATTGTACAGGATCAAGATCCTGTCGTTTATTTAATATATCCGGTGTACTGTTTTGCCCCAGAGTTGCACCATATTTGTCTTGATACAGAGACCCCTTCACAATAACTGAATGTAAGCTATTTTTACTCGCACTGCACTTAATTCTGTTCGTCAGGTCAGATGACATAGGCGATTTGAAGTTTTTCATAGGAAACAGCTGCATATAAAGCATGTCGCATGACAAAGAGAAACGTACATGGTTTGGAGATTGACAGGCTAAGAATACATTATTGTCTGGTATGTGTTGTAGAATCTATTTCTCCTTTATTTAAAGTTAAAAGCACTTTTACATAAAAGCATAGACATAATCATGTCAAAGTATAAGGTACAAGCTCTAGTTTTATGGAAGCTGTCAGGGATTTATTGAATGTGCAAGATTAAACTTTCTCATGAAAAACACCATCACAGTGCAAGCCACTGTCAACAAAATGTGTACTTTCCAGGAAATATGTTGTTAAAGGTTGCCTATAAATCGTAAGGAACCAAACACCATTGGGTGATCAGGAAACATTATGTTCTTAAAATTTTTCCTACTGACTATTTCCCCCAAATTATCCCACATCTAAAATGGAAAATATCACCATGGACATGTTTTGTTTATCGTCCAGTGTGCAAAAAAATACCACAAATGCAATTTATTCTAAGATTGTGATACTGTTATGACCAGCACATTTCTAGAACCTAGTGTGGCAGGTGATCCATGAGAAAAGGTAGACAAAAACACCATATCAATGATTTTAATCTTAATTCCTCTGTTAACTTTTACTAAGGGAACACCGGAACCAGTGTGATTTCCTTGTAACAATGCTTGTCTCATAACAGGAAGTGGATATGCTGGGCTAAGGAAGGATATAAATTCATCTGACATGAACCGAGAGTCCTGAATGAGTATAGTGAAGTCGGGGTCACAGGCTGGGGTCGAGGTTGGGGGCCGATGATTGGGGTCACAGGCAGATGGCCAAGGCAGGATACCAGTAACCAAGATGGCCACTGCATCCTCAGTGTGGGCGGAAGTGAAAACAGAATTTGCCAGTAAGCAAGATTTCTGCCGTATCTTCGTCGGACTGCAACAAAGCCTCACACCTATCATACCATGCTTCTCCAAAATCAAAGTCATTGAAATAGTGGACCACACTACCCAAACCAACATTGCCTTTATTACCCACTCAAGAAAATGTCACGCATTTGGCAATAGTGTTCTTTTGTTCCCTCTTCTCGCTATGTAGTGGAAGAAATACAAAACGCAGTATAAAATTGGTAGAATATGACCTGCTAAGAGAGTCTACCTTTACATGTTTGCGGACTTTAAATTGAAAGAATTGAACTATATGACCCATACTTATTGAAGAAAAATTGATAGTAATGAACTAAATAATTTGTCATATTAAATATAGCATTGGGGCTTCCGAGTGGGCACAAGACATACATACAACCCATGGTAAACATACATTTACAAAATAGGCAGCCTCAAATTAATAACCCAACAAATGAAATGACTTGGGGTGGGCCTGGAGTAAGCGGAACGCTGACTTAATGTCAGCTTCGGCCAAAAATGAGCATTGACCACCCAATTAACCAGAGCTATAGAACTGCATACAACTCCTGAGTGATACCATAATTGATGCTATCGATCAGAAGCATCTGGCACTTGTTTTTGGGACAACACCTAATGTAAATTCCAACATTTTTCTCAAAGGAATAGATACGCTAATGCTATGTGACATACAATAAAAAGTCCTTTTCCAATTTAAGGTGTACTGCATTCTGATGATCCTCCTCCCTCTGAACTTCTCTACAGCCCTGCCAACCTGAGACACGAGATATGAGGTTAGCTAGAAGAGAATCTAGACCTGACCCTTCCTGCCAACTTGAGTGTAGAATCATGTCCTCTGCCACAGGACTAGAGAAGTGGATCCTGGTATGATCAAAGGCTTAGGCGCTCTGACAAGCTTAGCTCAGCCCAGCTTTCCAAGCTGCACGTGATCTTCATGGCTGCATGCTGGCAAGTCATAGCTGTTGTGGCAGGAACGAACCTTTACGAAAAGGCCCACAAAATGAGCTGTAGTCTGCAGAACAGTAAAGATGAAGGGGATACAAGTTGCCAATCAGTGTTTCATTTCATTCTCTCTACCTCTCACTAACATTGTTCTGTTTCTGTATTGGATATAGCATTTTCAGAGCCTCAATCACAAAATAATATTATGTAATTTAACGTTATACAGATAGTGTGGACTGTTTTGCAATCATATTCACAATGGTCTTTTAAGCACTTTAGCATTTTATTATATTTATCATGATGACGAGGAACATGTTTTCATTAGAATGCCTTATTTAAAACAACATTATGTGACCCATGTTCCCCCCCCCCCAGACACAGATAGCATATCTAGAGTGTAGTGAGGGCTGGCTACATGTACTTGGGTGGTGCGTCCCTGCTTGGAACAGGAGGGCCTGAGTCTCCCGCGTTGGTATTGGGGACAACAGGACAGGCTTCTGGGTAATGGCCTTCAGTCTTTAGTGGTACAGCGCCTCCATTCTCTATAAGCCCCAGGGATATGGGGTAGGACCCTTACAGAGAAAGAACCCTGGTCCCAGGGTGAATGCTCCAGAACTCACACACAGTCTTATGTAAAACAGCAGCAATGTCTTTATTGTCTTGTAACACTTTGAGGAAATACACAGCAGTTCATGCACTTCAGCAGTTCCAATAAAGCAGTGTTCCCAAATGTAATCCCTCCTTCTCTCCACTCCTTCTCCTCCAGACTGTATCCCTGCAGGATGATCTGGATGGGGCCTCAATACCCCTGCCTCCACTCCCCCCAGGGAAGGCCCTCTGGGTGAGGCTATATGACTTTTCCCTCACCCTCTGAACAGGGTGAGGGGCATTGGTTGACCTCTATAGTTCAGTCCGCTCTACTCAAAGGGCTCTGAGTATCTCCTCCAAGCACCATTCTCACTCTACACGTGGACTCTCAGTTCATTCATTAGCTCTGATGGGTCCTACTCCACTTCAGACCAGCATGTCACTCCCCAGCTCGCAGGACATAACTCCACAGACTGACAGGCTGAACGCTCAGCCTTCACAGGGTCATCTCTCTCTCTCAGCACTCTCAGGCTGCCGGTTCTTTCACTGCATAGACCAGACACACTGCTCATCAGACTCTGACTCTCCAGCCAGACACTCCACTCCAACAAGGCAGCTTTCAGAACTGAACTCCCACACACACAGAACAGCCCACTAAATAGAGTTCAGCCCTGCCCCTCATGATGTCAGCAGGACCTCCCCTCTGTCTAGGCCTGCACAGAGTCAGGAGGCCCCTCCTTTATCACTCCAGGCAGGGCTTGAAGGGGGAAAACCCATGGTTACTACTGGCTCCTGCCCTTACCAGGGCTTACTCCAGTAGGAGAAGTATAAGTAGCCCACTCTACGTTACAGGGGCTACACTCTCCCTCTGGTGGAATCCAATGGTCCCCACTTGGACCTACTTTTAGCAGCACCATCCTGCAGCGAACAAACCTGGGAACACAAACACAAAACATGGCAGTTTTCGTATGCATAGACAATACCCAGTGAGGTAATATCTCTGGAACACAGTTACTCCCAACGGGGAGAACCCTAATAATAATGCTTAGGATCAGGCTTCCGTATCCTTCTACCATTATGGTCAGTTATGGTCACATGATATGACTGTACCGATCCAGACTCGGGCCGATAAATTACATTGTGCATGTATATGCCCCGTCCTATACTCCAGATCCTGACCAACTCACTGATCCTGTCCTGATTATGGTAACCTGCCTTACCAAATTTCGTCTGCAAGTACTCTTGTACGGCTTCTCGGAGCCAGCTATCCCTGTTCTCCTCTATCTCTCGCAATATGGGCTCAGGCACATAAGGGTATTCATAACCATGGGACTGCTTATACCTAGCCACTATGGCTCTGTCTGCTCGACTCAACTTTGTTAAGCTCTTCCGACCCGCCCTGCTTGGCAGCACCCAAACTCCGGTTCTACAGGAGCAATGTCGTCATACAAAATACTAGGCCCCTTTGGCAGAATGATCTTCTGCTGTATCTCCCGGTACCGATGCTCTAGTTCATCCGCCACCTCCTGGGGAATTTAGGTACCTACCGCCCACCAATAATCGACTATGTTATTTCTGATGAGAACGAACCTGGTGCGGTCCATACCTTCATGGTACCCGGTGAACAGGGGTGCCCACCACTTGTCACGGTGCTCGTACTCTGCTAAGGGGCTACCTGTATCTACCTCCGACTCCACTTGCGATGAGACACCGGACGTACCCGCCTCTGTAGAGTGCGAGCAATCTATCCTCCCTTTGGCGTTGATGTACCTTGTAGGGTTCATCTTGTGAACCACTTCACTTACAGGCCCAGCCTCTGCTGTAGTGTGGGACCCTCGGGCCCTCCCTCTAAACGCAGGAGAAAAGGACACAAGGTTAGGTATACGAATTACATTATCATACAGTACCTCCCCATCAGACCCCTCATCGCTCAATTCCCAATCCCGTACATCCCTTGAATATTTGGGGTACATGCTCAATTTATCCCCGCTAGGTCCCAGTGGTAACACTAGTGACGGGGCAGGGGCAGTGGCCGGGGCGATGGAGCTGGGGGTTGGGGCTGGGGCAATGTTCAAATCAGTGTCCAGCAAGCGGGTAATACTGCGACCAGTGGGCATCTTCTTGGTTGCTCTCTCTGCTGAGCCCCGTGATCCTCTGGGAGGACCTTGGCCTCTCAGAGTGGCCATTGCAGTGGCCATTGCTGCTCTCCGTGCCTCTTTTCCAGTCAGACCCAGAAGTGATGTCATCGTCGGCGCCCACGGAATCTCCATCCGCTCCATGGTCACGCACCGGAAGTGCATAGAGGACCGGAAGGGGCGGTGGTGGATCATCCGGTCCGCGGACGGGTAAGTAGGCCGCACGCCTCTCCTTCTCGCCCTCTGCCCTCTGCCGTCTTTGCATGGCGGGAGTAAGGGGGTGGTGGAGTCTCCTAACCTCTCCGCTGCAGGCTGGTGATCTTTGCTTCCTCCGGAGCCGTATCAGACGCCATCTCCGCCGCACTGGGAGTCATCACGGCTGTGGGACTTCTACGGGTCTCAGGCCTCACCAGCGCTCGCCGTCGGAAGGTGTCCAGACTCGTCTGCTCCCTCTCTCCGGTAGATGGACCGCCATCTTGGTTACAGCTGGGGTGGTTCGCCGGTAGGCGCATCGCCACCGATGGGACACCATCATCCTCCTCCAAAGATATTATGATCGGATCCTCCGCAAGGGAGTCACCGGGTTCTTGGGCGGTACCGCCAGTGGGTAGTGGTACAAAACGGGCTCGCTCTGGTACCTCCACTGCGGTCACGCTCTTCTCCGCCGACGGTTCTCTCGGCTCAGTAGCTGGCTGGGCCTTGGTTCCTACCGCATGGGTGACGCGGGGAACTAGGGCCGCCTCGTCTCTTGTCTCCGCCACCTCCGTTTGTATTCCCGGAGAGGCACCCCACGGGGTCTCGATCAATGGCCATGGCTTGTTAGGTCACAGGTATTATGTGCCACATTTAGGGCATCGTGCTTTCGTGCCTGGGACCTGTCCGGGTGTCCCGCAGTGGACGCACAGGCACCGGAGGTACTCGTGGCCCTCAATCTCCACTACCAGTAAGCCGCCTGGAAGCTGGTAAATCATGGTGCTCAGTTCGGCCATATTTCGCTCAGGGGTGGAACAGTTCAAAGTCGGCTCCTCTCCCTGTGAATGTCAGACAGAAGTGAAGCTCCTCGCACTCACTTCCTGTCCCTCCCTTAGGTGGGGAAGGCTCTTCTGATTGGCTCTCCTGGTGCCCCCTCCCTCTGGTGGAAACAAGAGGAGGGGCACTCCTTCTCTCAGTGTGACGTGGCCTTGTCTGTTGGCCAGTCACAGCACAGGTGGGTGGGCGTTCGGCTTTCGCGTCGGTCCGTTCCTTTTCCAGGGAATCTGGGTTTGGCACCAAACCTCTGCACATCTCCCTCCACATTTCTCTAACAGTCTCTTTGCACGATTCACGTGCACGCTCCAGGATTGGCGGGAATCGCCATTTTAGTTTGGCTGCTAACTGCTGGGCTGTGGATGGCGCTGTGGTCGCCATTTTGGATTCTTTCTTGCTCTGCGGAGCACATGTAGTGACGGCCGCCATCTTTGATGAGCCCACCAAATGTATCTCACCGCTATTCTCAGTGTCTAGTGCAAACCTCATTCCTAGACACTGACTGTACTCACTGACACTCTCTGATGCTCTCTGCATGCTATCTCTCATTGCTTTACCCACAAGTATGATGTGGCATACCCCAGGCTAGGCAGAACTCCTTCTCTGTGCACCGCACTCGCTGACGGTTCCTACAAGTGCTCTGTGGTGTGTTTTATGTGGGTGCTGGCTAGTGTACCGGGCATCTCCCTAAGTAAGGGCGTCTCCTACTTTTGGCCACTCATGGTGCGGGCCCTGGGCCATGGTTCCTGGACAAGTTAACAGGCTAACCCCCCCAGTTGCCTCACATTACCTGTCTCAAGGGACTAGGACAGCAATAGTCATACACCCATCTTACATCACCCATCTAGGGCACCCAGGGCGTACTGTGCGGGAGTCCACGCTCCCCTGACTATCCCTGGTATGATATGCCCTAGCCTCCATAGCACTTGCACGGAAGGTGCACTTCACTCCTCCAGTTCTGCTTCGCTGAAAGCCTGACCTGTTTGGGATCTCAGCAGCTCGCCTCCAAATGTAACCCATGTTCCCCCCCCCCAGACACAGATAGCATATCTAGGGTGTAGTGGGGGCTGGCTACATGTACTTGGGTGGTGCGTACCTGCTTGGAACAGGAGGGCCTGAGTCTCCTGCGTTGGTATTGGGGACAACAGGACAGGCTTCTGGGGTAAGGGCCTTCAGTCTTTAGTGGTGCAGCGCCTCCATTCTCTATAAGCCCCAGGGATATGGGGTAGGACCCTTACAGAGAAAGAACACTGGTCCCAGGGTGAATGCTCCAGAACTCACACACAGTCTTATGTAAAACATGTAAACATGTAAAACATGTAAAATGTCTTTATTGTCTTGAACACTTTGAGGAAATACACAGCAGTTCATGCACTTCAGCAGTTCCAATAAAGCAGTGTTCCCAAATGTAATCCCTCCTTCTCTCCTCTCCTTCTCCTCCAGACTGTATCCCTGCAGGATGATCTGGATGGGGCCTCAATACCCCTGCCTCCACTCCCCCCAGGGTAGGCCCTCTGGGTGAGGCTATATGGCTTTCCCCTCACCCTCTGAACAGGGTGAGGGGCATTGGTCCACCTCTATAGTTCGGTCCGCTCTACTCAGAGGGGCTCTGAGTATCTCCTCCAAGCACCGTTCTCACTCTACACGTGGCCTCTCAGTTCATTCATTAGCTCTGATGGGTCCTACTCCACTTCAGACCAGCATGTCCCTCCTCAACTCGCAGGACAGAACTCCACAGGCTGACAGGCTGAACGCTCAGCCTTCACAGGGTCATCTCTCTCTCTCTCAGCACTCTCAGGCTGCCAGTTCTTTCACTGCATAGACCAGACACACTGCTCATCAGACTCTGACTCTCCAGCCAGACACTCCACTCCAACCAGGCAGCTTTCAGAACTGAACTTCCACACACACAGAACAGCCCACTAAATAGAGTCAGCCCTGTCCCTCATGATGTCAGCAGGACCTCCCCTCTGTCTAGGCCTGCACAGAGTCAGGAGGCCCCTCCTCTATCACTCCAGGCAGGGCTTGAAGGGGGAAAACCCATGGTTACTATTGGCGCCTGCCCTTACCAGGCCTTACTCCAGTATGAGAAGGACAAGTAGCCCGCTCTTACTTACAGGGGCTACAATTATAATGCCCATGCAGGCAGTTATGTAATTGTAACACTTTCATGAAGCAGTGTTTTTCTTATAACACATTACAACAGAAGCCTGGCTTCAGGATTTAATTTGCTGCCTTAACAAAGATTACTGATTTCATAATGAGAGGGAAACAAATGTATAGCATTTGCTTTTTCAAAGAGCCAAACATCTGACCTGAGACATAGAGATACGGAATAGAAGAAATAGATACAGTAAGTCGAATGAGCCACCTTGACCTTAAAGCGAGGACGGAAGATATACCATATTAGAACTCTTGAAGAAGAAAGTGAAGGTGAGAAACTATACCAGAAAAAGCATTATTGTGCCTCGGTTAACACTCGTTACTTGACAGCATGATCGGGGTGTAATAAAGATATAAAGAGGTGGCAGGAAAATATCTCTTCAAAATGATCGACCAACAAAATAAAACATTTTTTACATTTAATCTGAGTAAAAAGAGGCACAAATAGTTTCTAAATATGCGTCTGCTTTCAGTGGACAACCCCCCCCCCCCCCCCACCACCACCACCTTCATCCATTCTTGTGAAACCAGAAGTGTGCACACTGTATATATAACATCTGGGTGATTGTAGCTTATTATTTGGAATATAAATATTTGTATATAGTTAAATAATACTAGGATTACGTGCCAACTATTTTCAGTCTATCATAGAGTGTTTAAGAAATGAAAGCAGACTTGGAACATTTGACTTCTTTGAGTCCTTCAGTGCATAATATTGTCAAACGTATGCAAACAATTATGTCACAGTCTTACCCAGAGATACTTCGCAGTGTGGGAACTCTCCAGCGTTCTATCTTGGAATATGGGGAGGTGTATCATTAGAAAGTTCCAAAAGCTTACGTTAAAAGTATCTAACATTTGGCGCATTTTACCTGGATTAAACATAAACTTTTACGTAGAAACATAGATCTGCCGTTAAGAACCATCTGGCCCCATTAGTTAGTCAATTTTCCTATCTGCTATCAATCCTATTAATCCTTGGCTTTATTTTATAGTTACACTGCCGACACAATTTATCCGAGTGCGGCTCATTCCGCAAGCCGGGAAATGTCCCGGCTTGCGAGCTGCACTCCCTCAGCGTGCCGCGCATCACCGATGCGTGGTCACGCATCATCGGGTGCCAGCGCCCCCTGCACGCGCGTCCAGGGCTCCCCGAGGGAGCCCTGGTGTCCCGCGATCGCGGGACGGCGGCAGGGGGTTCCGGGGTACCCGGCGGACCCGGCAGCGGTAGGGAGAGCGCCCCGATCGGAGGGCGCTCTTCCGCTGCTTCGGCGCGCGCCTGTCACCCTGCGGCGCGCGCCAGGATACTGCTGCGGCCAAGAACGGGCAAATGCTCGAATAAACTTGGCCGCAGCAGTAGTATTGCCTTATGTTTATCCCAAGCATTTTGTAATTCTCTTACTGTATTAGTGTCTACCCCCACTGTTGGAATCCAACACCCTTTCCGTGAAACAGTACTTCCTTACATTCTCATAGTTACAAACTGTAGTAGATGACGTTTAAAAAAAAAAAAAGAAATATTGTATGTCCATCGAGTTCAACCTATGTTAAATCTGGTTGACTCATTCTATATTTTCCCTGAGTCTGCTAGCTTCCAGTTTCAGAGCATGACCTCTTGTTCTTGAGGAGGGTAAGCATTATGGGCAGAAGTGACAGTGCTTGCATCAGCCAAGTCACCCCACTTATATTCCCACTAATTAGGGTTATTTTTGCATGTAGCATGAGTGTTAGAATAATGATAATGCTACTTTGGTGAGGCTGATGGATGCAATGCTTTATCCTCACTTCAAGGAACAAATGAAAGAACTTGTGCAAAGGGAGAACCGGCAGTAGAACAGGCCAGGTATAAACTTCTGTCTAGCGTGCAAACATTGAGGAATGGCAGAGGATGGCAGAAGAAAATAATGGACTATGGGCAAACTCATCAGAGGCAGAGAATCCAAGCACTCAAATACACCAGTGACCGCTAAAAGAGCAGATCATTCCTGGTGAATAGTAGGAAGTGAGGTACTCCTGGGGGTGAACAATATGCTCCACTGCCTTAGAAATTATCCTACTGTAGTATCCATGAAACTACTGTACTGTAAGATCAATTATGTTTCCACCAAAACAGCCACCACCTAGTACCCAACAACAACAACACCCCCAGTGTCTTCTGTCCACCCCAACACCAGTAGTACCCCATGAGACTTGCAGGCCAATGTACAGATGCAACTGTCAGTTTTAGACTGCTTGCTAAGGAAAATCTGTGACGATCTTGCAGTAACTCGTGAAATGGTCCATAGAAGACTGTAATGGCCCATCGGATTAACACAGTGGGTGTCCCTGCGTTTAAAGGGGACTCAAACCCCGTTGGATTCACACAGCGTGAGTCCCATTCAAATGCCGGTAGCCCCGCTGTGTTAAACCGATGGACCATTAGTCTGGCTGCAGGAATCTCGCAGCGTGCTGCAGGAATCTCGCAGCTTTGGATGGGTTTTAGTGCAGGCAAACAGTCTACAACTGGCAGTTGTAGCTGTACACCAACATAACCATAATACTGTAACGGTGCATGCCACAAACAGGACAGAATCTCGAGCCTGAGGTGGGGATTCAGAGTACACCAACCTGCAGCCGCGAGACTGCGTCCGGTGTGAAGATCTGTTGTCGTGTTGCTGGGTCAGGGTCAGAGAAGTAGGATAGTGTCGATACTCACAGTGGTCTAGGATTGGAGATGTAGAATAGTCGCTTTGCATAGCCGAGTTCAAGGTGTAGAGAAGGTGGGAGTCAAAGTACAAGCCGAGGTCATGGATAAGAGAAGGCAGGGGTCTAGGTACAAGCCAAGGTCGAGGATACTAGGAGACAAGACGAGGTTAGCAGAATTGCACAAGGCAAAGCAGGAACCGGCAAGGTGGGTGCTTGTGGGTAGCACTTCATCGCAAGTTAGGACTACTATGCTCAGCTGATTTGGAGCAGGGATCAGTGAGCATATAAAGGTCTGTAAACCAATCAGGGGAAAGGCACAAGGCTGACTGTGATGATTGTCTTTTGATAGCAGAACCAATCCACGCTGAGTTGTACTGTATGGCTGTGAATGCTGATTGCCATTCACCCACTCAATTGCCAGGGGGCGGAGTAAGCACCGCAGGTGAAGTAGATGAGATGGTATCCTGTTGTCAGTGTTACTGTAACTCTTGTTGGGTCCTTTTGCCTTACAACAGAAGAATGAGGCCTATGCAAAATCCTGTCAGTGTGAGGCTTGTCCACTACCCGCAGTATACAGACCTCCATTACAGACCAACTGTTGTACGAAAGACAGTTGAGGGGTGTCCGGTAATGGAGTTCTGTATACCGCGGGTAGTGGGGCTTCTACACGAGAGTTGATGCGCCTTCAGCTCCCTGCGACGTTACTGAAGCTCACACTTCCACGTTCCAAACCTCACATGATCGACGTCCACACACGATGGCGTCAAACCTCGGGCAACCCTTGCCAAAACTGTCTTTCGTACAACGCGCTTGCATGGGGCTACTATGTGAGTTGCCATTGCTTATTTTGCGTACCTTTAATATATTGTGGCCATCAACACCATCTTGTCTATCTCTTCTTTTTGTGGCTTGAGAGTTTGTGCAGCATTCTACACTGTACAACCAAGCAAGGGTTTCATTGAAACACCAACATCAACAGACTCCCTGTGGTACCCAATGAATGATTATTTTCTATAAAATGTGAGTGCACATTCCCTGGAGTCTTGATAATTGTTCCTGCGTACAGATAGAAATGAACTATTTGTGTTTCTTTTTTCTATGTTACCATTGGTTTTCTGTGCTCCCGAATCTTCTACTACTTATATGTGGTTAAGTAAGGCATCTTTTCTCTCAGCCACTTTCTCACCCCCACTAAATGTTTTCTTATAGAATAGGCACTTTATTCCAAATAATGGTCAACTCAGTCCCTGGCCCTGTTCTCCCTAACTCGCAGTCCTTGCTGTTATAGTGGGGGTATTACTGGGGGTGGGGAATGGGGAGATGACAAAGGTTCAGGAAGAGGACAACTGCCTGTCTAAGAGCTCTAGGCATACGACTCCCCCTAGTTCTGGTGGTGGTGGTAAATTTCCTAGGTGGTGGCTAGGATGTTCAGGGTGGTAGTGATAACCATGTGGCCCATCTAGAGGAAGACTTCTGACAGTGGCTTTTCCAGGTCTCCTATGACAGTGCAGGTGTCTGTACAGGGCAGTTATCCAAGGGTTGACCATTTAATCCTCCTCGATGGCACTACATATGGTGAAGTGGAACTTTCCTGAACTATGCACAGTTCCCTAGGGTGGCAAACTAAAATATGTTCATGCCAAGAATTATGAGGCCCTCTTCGTACGGGACCTCATAACATCCTTCTTTCCTTCTATCAACGTCATCATCACCAGAGCCATGAGCAACAGCAGCCCTACTCCTTCTATCAACATCATGTCCTTTTATCAACATCATCATAACGAGGGCCACGAGCAACAGCAGCACTACTCCCCACATCAGTGGTCTGACCTCTTTGCTCCTCTTTAACTGTCCCCTATCTGCCCCTTCCTCATGCTCAACTGGCATAATATCTGAGACAGCAGCAGTAGCAGCAGCAATAATACAACCAGTGTAACCAAGCAGATGCACTACTAAGGAGTGTAAGTGTCCTCCCCAACTTCTTCCACCACACATTGGGGAAAGCATTGCAAGGGGGGAGCAGGGAATTAATAATGGGAAAAAAAGGTGTGTGTGCTGTGCACGCGCATAGTAAGTGAAACTTCTTTGACTTTTGTCACAGAAATTGTATTTGTGTTGGTGATGTTTTAATTAAAAATCAAAATACAATTTCATTGACAAAACGCAAATAAATTTGACTTAGAATGCGCGTGCTCAGCACACATCCCCTGTATTAGCTATTTGCACTAAGTGTGAATTCCTCATATGTGCGTGTGACTGACTGAGAGTGTGCGTGACTGAGAGTGTGCGTGACTGAGAGTGTGCGTGACTGAGAGTGTGCGTGACACGCTGAGAGTGTGCGCGTGACACGCTGAGAGTGTGCGCGTGACACGCTGAGAGTGTGCGCGTGACACGCTGAGAGTGTGCGCGTGACACGCTGAGAGTGTGCGCGTGACACGCTGAGAGTGTGCGCGTGACACGCTGAGAGTGTGCGCGTGACACGCTGAGAGTGTGCGCGTGACACGCTGAGAGTGTGCGCGTGACACGCTGAGAGTGTGCGCGCGTGACGCTGAGAGTGTGCGCGCGTGACGCTGAGAGTGTGCGCGCGCGTGACGCAGAGAGTGTGCGCGCGCGTGACGCAGAGAGTGCGCGCGCGTGACGCAGAGAGTGTGCGCGCGCGTGACGCAGAGAGTGTGCGCGCGCGTGACGCAGAGAGTGTGCGCGCACGTGACGCAGAGAGTGTGCGCGCGCGTGACGCAGAGAGTGTGCGCGCGCGTGACGCAGAGAGTGTGCGCGCGCGTGACGCAGAGAGTGTGCGCGCGCGTGACGCAGAGAGTGTGCGCGCGCGTGACGCAGAGAGTGTGCGCGCGCGTGACGCAGAGAGTGTGCGCGCGCGTGACGCAGAGAGTGTGCGCGCGCGTGACGCTGAGAGTGTGCGCGCGCGTGACGCTGAGAGTGTGCGCGCGCGTGACGCTGAGAGTGTGCGCGCTCGTGTGTGTGACAGTGTGTGTCTGAGTGCTCGTGTGTGTGACAGTGTGTGTCTGAGTGCTCGTGTGTGTGACAGTGTGTGTCTGAGTGCTCGTGTGTGACAGTGTGTGTCTGAGTGCTCGTGTGTGTGACAGTGTGTGTCTGAGTGCTCGTGTGTGTGACAGTGTGTGTCTGAGTGCTCGTGTGTGTGACAGTGTGTGTCTGAGTGCTCGTGTGTGTGACAGTGTGTGTCTGAGTGCTCGTGTGTGTGACAGTGTGTGTCTGAGTGCTCGTGTGTGTGACAGTGTGTGTCTGAGTGCTCGTGTGTGTGACAGTGTGTGTCTGAGTGCTCGTGTA
>NC_134486.1:25902278-25942278 GCF_040206685.1 Ascaphus truei
CCCAAACTGGGTGAATGATGGGCATGGTGCCTTTGGCCATAAGCCTAAAGCCCTTATACTCACCGAAAGATGGCCAATTCCTAAAACACTTAATGCATCTATTTCCATTCAGGGATACCCCAATTTTTACGAAAGATAGGCCGAAGAGTGTAGGAGGGATGTTTTTTTAAAATGAAGACTCCTTACAATTTGCATTGCCAAATTGCCCCCAAGTCCCATGCTCTTTTGAAATCCAATCTGTAAAATAAAATAAAAATATGACTACAGTACACAGACATTGAAAACAAAAGTGAAAACAATAACTATAAAACTTAAAAGTATACAAACTAATATAAAAAATGTAATGCAAATAGAACTAATATAACTATCTTAATTAAATTAATGAACTATATAACAATGGAAGTCTGGTGAAAGTACCAAGACCTACCATACAAGATTCTGGAATTTCCCCGTGAGTAGCAGAGAAACGTGACATAAAGTTCATCTTGCATTTTCTTATACATTCATACTACCCACCTACTGCCTCTGTATGTTCTTCCTACCTACCAATTGGATTGTAAGCTCTCCGGTGCAGGGACTCCTTTTCCTAAATGTTACATTTATGTCTGAAGCACTTCTTCCCATTATGTGTTATTTATTATTTATATGATTGTCACGTGTATTACTGTGGTGAAGCTCTATGTACAGTACATTAATGGCGCTATATAAATAAAGACATACATACTAAATATGAGGTATCTGGCATACCGTACAGTTCACAAGGATGTGAAAGATTGATTTATGACCAAGAACTCAGCTGATTAAATTAATACCAAGAATGACAGGTTTGTCTATGTTATATCTCTGATATCTGTATTCTCATGCAAAAGTAGATGTTGCGTTGGCAAAAGTGGTATCTACATGTACTGTATATATTAATTATACAAACACAACAGTGAAGAGGGCATTCTTCTACATATTATAGAAATAAAGTTCTCAGCGTTTCTATATTCAGGCACCTTTTGATTCAAGAGGAAAACATTTATATAAAGGTGTCATTGCAGATTAGTGAAAGGGGGTTAAGGATACATCCAGCAGGTGGGATTATGCCATTTTCAATGCAAGGAAAGTTCAGGATATAAACCCTGCATTTGGGAATATGAACTTTACACGCTTTGAAGATTAATTGCATTTTCGGACATGTTAGAAAAGCCTCTTCTTGATATAATAATCAGTAATCAGGTTTCCAGTTCAAAATCAGCATTCTTTATTCTTTTCTTCAACCAGCTTTCAGCAGGGATACAGCATACTATATAAGGTAGATTATTAGATGCTTCTATTCGATGTAACAAGCATCTGAAGAAGGCACTGTAGTAACTTTATGCTTAACATTGCTCCCTTCGTATACACTCAGGACAAAGAGATATAAATTACTTATTTTAGCTAAATCCCTTTTGCTGACTAAAACGTTCTGGTTTTTAGTACCAGGCTATATTTACTTTGTACTTACAACAAATTGCTCTCAGCAAACATCTGTCCAGGAACTTATCTTATCACTACTTGGTTTCACGTTGCCCTCTGAAGTTTCAAACCGAAAAACAACGTGGAACATTTTAATTAATATATAATATAAAATAATATATCAGGACACATTTTGCTACAATAGATTTTTGGGTGCTAATTACACATGGACCACGAACGCTAGCGATGATATTTTTTTTTGTATCCTTTGTGGTTTCAGTGTTAAGGTGATATTTGTCATGGTTGAAGGGGGATATTACTCATTTGATGGACCCTGGGTGTGAACAGTGTGTCAGCTAGATACAGTAGCTGTTTGTATTAATCCTTGTCACATATACAAGTCACATGATCACAGGTGTGCTGATCACCATACCATATACTTTTGAAGGCGTGAGGCGAGAAGATTAGATTGACAACTTCTCTGGTAACTGTTGTGCACATCTGTAGCCAGGGTTTCCACTACTCCGGGCTTGACCCGGAGACTGCGGGTTTCGGCCACGTATCTCCAGGCTATGGGTTTACCTGGTAAATCTCTGCGTGGCGGGGGCATCTTCTGGCATCCTCCATCATCCCCAGGCACTGTCCCGGCATCTCCCCCTACAAATCCCGTCAACGTGGCAACTCGACGTTAAATGGTGCCGCGTTACCATGACAATGGGATGCTCTGTGACATCACGTGCCATGACAACATGGCATCACATGAAGCCTCAGCGCCATAAGGTGTCCCGTTAACATGGCAACTTGCCATCGCGTGATGCCATGTGACGTCACATAGCGTCCCATTGTCATTGCAACGTGGCACCGTTTGATGCCACGCAGCCATGTTGATGGGGTTTGCAAGGGAGGAGGCCGGAGGATGCCTGGAGACGCCACCGCCGAAGGTAAGATAAATAAATATAGAAAGAAGATAAATGTAAAAAAAATTATCTCCGGTTTAGCCTTCAATAGAAGGTGGCAACTCTGGCTGCAACCCTTGTGAAATCTACCAGGTTAATGTGAATCGTGTTTCCTGGAGGAATAGAGGGAAGATTGAGAAGCCGTACTAATGTATCTAGAGAAGGTGTCACAATAAACAGAAGTAGAGCAGGAAAGGAGAAATAGCAATGTGCATAAAGAATGGGTGAGACAGATGAGAAGGGAAATGCAGAGTTAGAGGAAGAAGAGAGCATAAAAGTTGAAGTAGAAAAGGGTAGAGAAAGGGAACAAATAAAAAGATGACAGAGAGGAATAAGAGAGGATAGAAGTAGCTTGAAAGGGAGAGATAAAAAAAAAAAAAATGGAGAAATGAGGGCAACTTCTCTCCTACCCTACAATTAGGCTTTTCCCTTCCCTAAGGGGCCTATTCTATAAGCCTTCATAAAAAAAATCGTTGGGCCATTTACACCGCCAGTTTTTTGAGCGTTGCTATCATGATATTCAGAAAGCCTCGATTACCTGTGATATCAAAAATCCCCAAACGGCCAGTAGCCAGCGACGTGATGTTTGCTTCTCTCAAAAGGGCCTACCCAGAGATTTGTCCCAGCTGCAGAGAGAGCTGCACAGAGAGACCCCCTCTCCCTGCGCATATCTCGCCAGCGATCGCAGGCTTTTAATAAAAAATGTAATACTAGTGTACGTGAGTAGGGGGTCTCCCTGCATCCGTTGTGGATTTAACATGGGGTTCTGGATTAAAAGAAAGAAGATAGAAGATTAATGAAAAGAAGAAAATAATGACAGATGAAGATAGAAGACGGTGAAAGAAGATCAAAGAAAGAAGATTTTTTTTTACCTGATGCTGTTCTTCAAGGAGGACGGAAACGGACTGCGGGTGCTGGCATTGCGGGTCGAGAGCCACCTGAAATGCCAGAATTCGGAGGGTGAAGACTTCTAAAGGGACGTAAAATATTGATTGTATGTAAATGTATTTTTTTCTGTTTTAATTTATTCTTTTTATTTATTTTTATGTTTGTGATTTCCCATTGACTGCTAATGTATTAATCTGTGCCCCTTTAGGGTATAGATACATACAGTGACAGGCAATGCATTTTTGGGCAAAAACTTATTTTGTACTGAGAGAGGACAAAAACAAAATGCATTTTTCCTGCATCGGATTGACACCGGTATTCTCCGGAGTTGATACCTATTAATATCAGCACCGGAGACCCCCGGCATGAATTCATGCAATAAAAATGAATTTACAGGCAACTTCATTAGCTTAGCGGCTAACCGCTGAAGCAATGAAGGGGTTAACTACCAGTGCCATGTTTATTGTGGGTAGCGGGGGTGGGTGAAGGTTAGTTTTGGCCCTTGGTGGTGTTTAGGCCCTGTGGGGGGGTTGCTGGTGGAGTTGACCCCTTCATTGCCTTTGCGGTTAATACCGCTAAGGTAATAAAGGGGTTAACCCTTCCCACTATCACCCAGTAGGACTAAACATCCATCCTTGTGGCTACTACGCCTCTCTCAAATTCTCTTCTCACATGCAAAACGTATCTAAAACCTGTCACTTTTTCCTCCGCAATATTACAAAGATACGCCCTTTCTTCTGTTGCTCGACTGCTAAAACTCCGACTCAGACTCTCATTCTCTCCCGTCTCGATTACTGTAACCCCCCCACCCCCATCGCAATCTCCTACAGTTCAGCCACAGACCGGAGATCACAGCTGCATGCACCGCCAGCCTGCAAGGTGCGTGTGCAGCGCCCACACCAGGGTCGTAGCCTAATCTTGGACGTCACATGACCAGCGGCATCATTTTACGCCGGAGCAAAGGTAAGGGTGGGCCGCGAGCAGTAGGGGCGAGCTGACAGGGGGGCTCAGCGCCAAAAGTTTGCGGACCCTTGCATTAAGGACTGGAATTGGCCAGCCCTGCTCTTACTCCTTAATTCTATCTTTGGAAGATCATTCCTAATTACACGCAGGTGAAATCATCGCAGTTCGCTATAATATTTTGATTGCTATTAGGTAACTTCACCATTGTACTGACATGAGGCAAAGTCTGAAAACAGATTTCCAATAAATTAATGTTAGTGCTTGTCTGACTGATAAGCAAAAAGAGAAAATCATAACTCACACAAAAATATAACAGTTGGCAGCAACATCTAAACACTAGTACATCTCAACACTCAAGCATAGAAATACAATAGTATGATACATTTTACACAGTTCTATCAAATAAATGTGTCCGGCGAAGTCTTATTTGTTCTTAATTTCTCTTTTATTATCCTCTAAATCAGCGGTCCCGCAAACTCCCTGCACCCCCCTTACCTGCTGCCTCCTCGGTCGCGCCCCTCCTCGCCTCTAATGATGCATCAAATGACGCTGTGGGGGTCCTGTGACATCACGTCACATGACCCTCGGCGTCATTTGACGTCACGTCTCCATGGTAATGGGCGTCATTTGACGCCACATTGCCATGGAGACGCGTGGACAAGAAGCCTGTAAGTAAATTTACAGAGGCCTCGCGCTGTTACAGAGGCCTCTGTAACCGCCGTGCTCCCTGCCCCCCCCCCCCCCAGTTTGCGCACCGCTGCTTTAAATGATCATTTTTTTAAGCTACTTATCAAAAGCATCTTATCTTCAAAACAGGGGGGGGGGGGGGAAATCCACACCAGAATTTAGGGAAAAATAATTATAAGCAATCACATTTTTGTTTGATAAAGATTTTTACCAGCATCAATATACTCACGTGCTTCATATGACCATCTTGTTCTCATTTCTTATCTAAGACCAGCATATGATACTACATTGAATTTATTTGCTGTTTGTGGTTTGAGCACTAGTGGAGACTCAGTGGTCTCTTGTTCAATTTTTTTGTACTCGTTCGGCAATCTGGGAGACTGATGAATAGACCCCCTTGTGTTTTTATTTTAATTTTGCTGGGTTCATATTCTGTAAGTGTGCTGGCACATTTGTTAGGTGATCCTGTAATTGGATTTTAGGGCCTTATTGTTTGGGATTAGTTTCATTATTTAATCTCGGCAGCTGCAGAAACTACAATATTTTAATTAGTTTGCGTTTCATTATGACTTACTATCTCAAAAGTATACAATGCTAAAGCAATAAACGTGATGCTGTAATTCTGAATGGAAATGACTGCAGGGAATTTCCCATTCACTCGTTTTTAATGTTGGATGCCGTCTTCAATTTGCTGTGATTGACACTCCAAATCATTTAACATATTAACGAAACAATGTGCGGTCAATTTATACCGCAAGAAGCATCAGAAAAACAAAAACATCTATCTTACAGTAATCAAGCTAATGTTTCTGCAAATAGTTTTGTTCACCTTAAAGTGAACATACGTTGGCTGAGAAAACAGCTGCTAAGTGCTAATAACAAGCTGTTAACACATATGCGTTCTGTATATTCTTGCCTTTATATGAATTTTTTTTTTCTAACAATGTTGATACTTGTACTGTGAAAGCATAATTTTAATTACTTTTACCATTATTAAAATCTATTTAAGTCACACCTATCCTTATTGAGCTAAATCAATTGTTAAACACGTCAGGGGTGATGTATCATTGGCGCAGCTGCACTAAGCTTTGTTAGGCTATTTAACATAACGGTAACGTAAATTAACGTTAGGTTAATGATAACCCATATCCACTAAGGAGAATAAACTAACGTTTACTCAGTGTCACTCCATTAAATATCATATGGCTACATTTTTCCATCCGTTAATGCTAATAATATGCAACAGAGGCACTTCCCTTAAAATCGCATATCCACTAAAGGTCGTTCAGGGAAGCGCAGTGAATTAACGTTAGGTTATTTAGCTCATACAATACCTAAAGGTGGCGTTACTTCAGCCAGACCCTGAAATATAGGTTACCTTTAGGTAAGACAGGCCTAACGCAAGGTTATTTGAAGTTAATGCAACAAAGTGCTAACTTATAGAACTTTACACAATGTAGTGCTAACTTATTTAATGCAAGTCAGTATAGATCTTAATAAGTGATAGTCGTAGCACTCGAGTACTCACAATTCAATTCATGGTAAGTGGTCCTGGGGCTCAGCCCTCTTCGATCCTGACGCCCCAAAACTGGATCCTGTCTATATACGAAGAAAGCATCTTTCTTTGCTAATGCAAGGCGGTGCAAATTTGATCTGATGTTCAGTCTATGCTAATGAGATATACAACCGCGGTTTTTGCTGTTGCATATAATTACCTTTGAGGATATACATTAAACTCAGGGGAAATAATGTCACTAATTTAGGTAAACCAACATTATTTGCCCTGACTTAAGTCTCCTAGTTGCCAAACTAGGGCAATATATATATTTTCTTTTATATAGTACAGCTGATATACCCGGCGCTGCCCGGGATTTAATGTTCTAGCTCCTCCTTTCTCTCTCTCCCTTCCACTGTCTCCCCCCTCTCTTTCTCCCCCGTTCACAGAAATACGCCCCCCCCCCTCACAGCTCCGTTACCCCCCCCCAGTTCACATCTCCGATTCCCCCCCCCCCCTGTTGCCAGCTGTGATTCCCCCTGTGTATTTGTCAGCTGAGCTGACTGAGGGGGGAAGTGTGTCAGTCAGTGTGTGTGTGTGTGTGTCAGTCAGTGTGTGTGTGTGTGTGTCAGTCAGTGTGTGCGTGTGTGTGTGTGTGTGTCAGTCAGTGAGTGTGATTGTGTGTCAGTCAGTGAGTGTGTGTCAGTCAGTGTGTGTGTGTGTGTGTGTGTGTGTGTGTGTGTGTGTGTGTGCGTGCGTGCGTGTGTGTGTGTGTGTGTGTGTGTGTCAGTGTGTGTGTGTCAGTCAGCGTGTGTGTGTGTCAGTCAGTGTGTGTGTGTCTGTCAGTGTGTGTGAGTGTGTGTCAGTCAGTGTGTGTGTGTGTGTGTGTGTGTGTGTGTGTGTGTGTGTGTGTGTGTGTGTGTGTGTGTGTGTGTGTGTGTGTGTGTGTGTGTGTGTGTCAGTCAGTGTGTGTGTGTGTCAGTCAGTGTGTGTGAGTGTGTGTCAGTCAGAGTGTGTGTGTGTGTGTGTGTGTGTGTGTGTGTGTGTGTGTGTGTGTGTGTGTGTGTGTGTGTGTGTGTGTGTGTGTGTGTGTGTGTGTGTGTGTGTGTGTGTGTGTGTGTGTGTGTGTCAGTCAGTGTGTGTGTGTGTGTGACAGTTAGTGTTTATGTGTGTGTGTGTGACAGTCAGTGTGTGTGTGTCAGTCAGTGTGTGTGTGTGTGTGTGTGTGTGTGTGTGTGTGTGTGTGTGTGTGTGTGTGTGTGTGTGTGTGTCAGTCAGTGTGTGTGTGTCAGTCAGTTTGTGTCAACCAGTGTGTGTCAGTCAGTGTGTGTCAGTCAGTGTGTGTGTGTCGGTCACTCAGTGTGTGTGTCGGTCACTCAGTGTGTGTGTGTCAGTCAGTCAGTGTGTGTGTCGGTCAGTCAGTGTGTGTGCGTCGGTCAGTCAGTGTGTGTGTGTCGGTCAGTCAGTGTGTGTGTGTCGGTCAGTCAGTGTGTGTGTATCGGTCAGTCAGTGTGTGTGTGTCGGACAGTCAGTGTGTGTGTCGGTCATTCAGTGTGTGTGTTGGTCAGTCAGTGTGTGTGTGTCGGTCAGTAAGTGTGTGTGTAAGTTGGTCAGTGTGTGTGTGTCAGTCGGTCAGTGTGTGTCAGTCGGTCAGTGTGTGTGTCAGTCGGGCAGTGTGTGACTGACTGGGTTGACTGACTGACTGGGTGGGTGAGTGACTGACTGGATGGGTGGATGTTTGGTGACTGAGTGGGTGGGTGTGTTGGTGACTGAGTGGGTGGGTGACTGAGTGTTTGGGTTGGTGACTGAGTGGGTGGGTTGGTTGCTGCATGGGTGAGTGGGTGGGTGACTGAGTGGGTGGGTGGGTCAGTGACTGGGTGGGTGGGACCGTGACTGGGTTGGTGAGTGAGTGGGTGACTGGGTGGGAGACTTTGACTGAGGGGGTGGGTGAGTGAGTTTGGTGACTGACTGAGTGGGTGACTTTGACTGAGTGGGTGGGTGACTGACTGACTGGGTGACTGACTGGGTGTGTGGGAGACTTACCTTGACCGGGTGGGTGGTGGTTCCTGGTGGTAGATGGTTCCCCTCCTGGCCCTGATATCTCCATGGCATCGGTCTGGGGCAGGAGGTGGGCTCGGGAAGTTGGCAGGGGGGCAAGAGTGGCAGGCTGGGGCAGGAGTGCTGCGCCGCACTTCCCCTCTGTTCCTTTTTGGGAGTGAGGGGGGAGGAGCGTGGAGTTGGCGGCTGGGGCCGCGCTTCCCCTCTGTTCCTCATTGGGAGCGAGGGGGGAGGAGCCTGGAGTTGGGATCTGGGGCAGGAGGGCCGTGCTGTGCTTCCCCTCCATCCGGGAGCCGGTGCAGGGCGGCGAGGGTGAGGGTGAGTGTGATGGGGCGGATGGGGATGCTGCTGCTGGCCGGGGCTCGGGTGAGCCTGGTAGATTCCCGGGGGGGAGGTGAGCTGGGGGGGGGGTGATGGATGGGGGGTGGGGGAGCCGGCGGGGAGGTGAGCTGGGTGAAGAGGACAGTGTGTGTGTGTGTGTGTCAGTTGGGTGAGGCCGAGGGGGAAGGTGAGCTGCGGGTCAGGAGAAGAGAGTGGCAGTTGGGTGACGTCATAGAGCCACCAATGTGATTGGCCAGAGGCTGAGGACCAATCAGATTCACTGCATCTAGCGAGAGGAAAACAATAACAATAGCGCTCAAAACAAACCCAAAATATAATAATAACGACCACTATTGTGACAGTGAAAATGTGATTAATACAATCAGTGACAATGCAAAAAAATCAGTGATAGTGCACGTGCCTATTTAAAGTGCATATGTAGGGTGAAAAAAACCTCAAAATAAACTACAACCCTTGAAAAAAGACTGTTTCACTTGTCTTCTCGTGGATAATTTTCAAAGCGTCAGGGGAGTTCGTCTCGAAGTCATAGAATAAAAAAAACATATCATAGTGCAAAAATGTTTGAACAGTGAAAAAGGTGAAAATTCATCCAAAATGACTACTCACATTTTAAGTAATCAAATTAGACAGTCATCCAACTTAAGGGGTGGATGCGCCTTATGTGTAAACAGCAGCCACCAATCACAACCTCCAAAGGAGAAAAAAGAGAGACCATATAGTGTAGAGAGAGAGAAAAGAAATCTCCAGTAAAACAAGGGAAAATGCCAGCCAAATCCTCTGATAAAATAGGGAAATACCGGGATAACCAACCTAAAAGAACATAGAGAGAGATTTTTTAGGGGAGGGGTCTTCCTCAAATCGGTTTCACCCACTGATGGAGAAAGACCCAAAACCAAGAAGAGGAAGATCAGAAGAAAGAGAGGGAGAAAGAAATCAAAGATATGGCAAAAGGATGATGAAATAAATAATAGCATTTTTAATCTTAGTAATAAAACCCTCACAAAGTCCGAGGAAAGTCTTATTACAAAAGGCCTAAAGTTTGCCCTACTGTGGGCCCAAACAATTTTGGCCTTTTTATTGACGCACAAAAATTTTTAAGAAAATTAACTATCAAAAGATTTTTCCAAAGTAAAGAAGTAAAAATCAAAACACAGGATAATCTATCCATCAATAAAGAAGAAAAAAATGATGTAGAAAATAATGACACACAGCTTTATTTAAAACATTCAGGTTTGAAATTGCCTTCAACATTTTATCCCAAACACGCAAAAGGGAAAAATTTGGATGTATTTGCACAATTGATTTGAAAGGATTTTGAGGAATTATCAAATAAAGAGCAAAAATATCATAACAATTTAAGTAAAAGTGAGAGAGAAGCTCTCAAAAACTTAACTGACGACACAGACATAGTCATCAAACAGGCTGATAAGGGGGGAGGGGGGGGAATAGTCATTTTGAACAGATGTGACTACTGCTGCGGCACAGTTTATTCGAGCATTTGCCCGTTCTGTGCCGCAGCAGTAGCCTGGCGCGCGCCCGAGTGTGACGGGCGCACGCCGAAGCAGCGGAAGAGCGCCCTCCGATCGGAGCGCTCTCCCTACCGCTGCCGGGTCCGCCGGGTCCCCCGGAACCCCCTGCCGCTGTCCCGCGATCGCGGGACACCAGGGCTCCCTCGGGGAGCCCCTGGACACGCGTGCAGCGGGCGCACGCTCCCGATGACGCGTGACCGCGCGTCTATGACGCGCGGCACGCCGAGGGGCGGCCACTAGCAAGCCGGGAGATTTCCCGGCTTGCGGTACCGACCACACTTCAATAAAGTGTGTCGGTAGTGTACATAAAAGAGCCACATAGGATTTTAGAAGATGATATGACAGACACCAAATTGGCTAAAGACCCTATTTGTGATTTCAAAAAGAAGTTGAAAAAACTTTTGGACTATGGTAAAGCATATGGGGTACTATCAGAACAGGAGTATCATTTTTTTATGGAAGGATAACCCTATAAGACCAATATTTTATTATCTCCCAAAGGTACACAAAAGCCTCTCCAATCCCCCAGGCAGACCCATCATTGCCGGCATAGATTCTTTAACATCCAATCTATCAGCCTATATGGATATATATCTTCAAAAATATGTGCCAGCGTTAAAATCACATCTGAGAGATACTACAGACATATTAAGGATACTGGAAAATCAAGATTGGACTGATGACTGCTTTTTGGTCACTAGTGACATCACCTCCCTTTATACATCGATAGATCATATCCAGGGATTTGAAGCTATTGATAGAGTGCTTGCAAAAGATAAAGATCTATCCCAGGAACACGCCAATTTTATTTTAGATGGTATCCTTTTATTTTGAGAAACAACTATTTTTGGTTTGAGGATACTTTTTATTTGCAGAAGCGTGGAACCGCCATGGGTGCCAAATTTGCACCCAGTTATGCTAATTTATTTATGGGAATATGGGAAGATGATTATATTTGGTCCATCCCTGAACTGGGTGCAAATTTGGTCCTATGGCGGAGATTTATTGATGATATTATTTTTATTTGGAGAGGTGAAGAAACAGATCTTCTCAGATTCATTGAATACATTAACGATAATGATTCCAATCTAAAATTTACATGCAATTACAGCAAGATTTCTGTCAACTTCCTTGATCTGACTATATTTGCAGAGGAGGGGTGCTTAATAACCAAAACCTTCTACAAGGAAGTTGAGAGTAATAATTATATCTTACCTTCGAGTTGCCACCAAGTTGGTTAAATAATGTGCCTTATGGCCAATTTAGAAGGGTAAGACGTAATTGCTCAGATCTTAATAGCTTTGAAATACAATCCAAAGTATTGGAGAAAAGGTTCCTAAGTAGGAAATACAACCCTGGTAATTTAAAAAATGCTATAACAAAAGCAAGAGATCTAGATAGAAGTAATCTGCTAAAAACAAAAACTGAGGAAAAATCAGACACAACTAATAAAGACAAATTCAGTTTTTCATTTTTAACCAATTTTAATAAAGATTCAAATAAAATTGTGAAAATTATAAAGAAATATTGGCATATTATCCAAAATGACACAATATTAGGTGATGTGGTTCCAGATGTGCCCAAGGTTGAATTCAGGAGGGCAAACAATCTGAAGCGTCAACTAGCCCCACGTTCATTACCCAAAATAAAAGAAAAAAGAGAAAATAATTGGCTACCTGCAATAAAAGTTTTTTTTGGATGCACAGTTTGTAAGGCCTGTAAATACAGAACAACTGATACATTTTCTTTCACTTCACATGTGACAAAAGAGAAATATGATATTAAACACCATGTCACATGTAGATCTGACTATGTAATTTATATGATCACATGTCCTTGTGGTCTTCAATATATCGGCAAAACTTCCAGGGATGTAAGGATCAGAATCCTAGAACATGTAGGCAACATTAGAAGAGGGCTAACCACACACCTTTTGTCAGATCATTTCATAAAACATCACCAAGGCAACACCACAGGATTGACCTTTACGGTCTTAGAAAAAGTACTACCTCATTGGAGAGGAGGCGACCGTGATGTTCAACTAACTAAAAGGGAAACCTACTGGATCTTCACATTGAAAACTCTAGTTCCTAGAGGACTCAATGTGGATATTGAACTAGGGGTGTTCCTGTGATGTTGATTGTGAATATAATATAATAATATGATATTGTATTAATCCCATTTTTCTTTCTTTCTCTCTTTTTTTGAGCACAACCACAATCGTCGTGATTTTATTAGTGTATAACTTGATACATAGGTCAGATAGTTTTTTAGTCTTTTTTTATATAATTTTTATATATTTTATATATTTATATTACCAATTTTTATATTTCATATGATGCCATATATATATTTCCCTGTATTACTCTTGTGTTTTATTTTACCCTGTATAAATGATAACAAGACAGATGAAGTATATGACACTGCACCAACCCACTCTGTTAATACATATGACACTACCTCAATTGAATATATGTGATAACATTGAATTTATGTGATACCACTTTAATTGTACAATTAGGTCTTAATTAGAGGGAGGGCATTAGGGTATATAACAGTATAGTAAGCAGCTATTAGTCACTCCTGAGGAAGTCGCCAGAGAGAGCGACGAAACGCGTAGAGTGTTCCAGTCCAACAGCCACGAGAAGGGGGACACGAGAATTCCACTGTTACATCTCATCCGGAAGTCCCCGGCGCACCGGAAGTGACGCAGCGGGAGCCTGGGATGCTCTCGGCGTGCCGGAAGTGAAGGGACGAAAGCTCCGGTGTGATCCAAGTGTTTCCAGAGAGAGCGGAGGTGACCGACTACCCAGAGGAATCGCGAGCCCCAGGGATATCGTCAACCGCTACCTATGAGTGCCCACATCGACCGTATGAAGTGTAAGCCTTGAATCATGTTTTGATATTACAATTGTTTTACCTCTACACTATATGGTCTCTCTTTTTTCTCCTTTGGAGGTTGTGATTGGTGGCTGCTGTTTACACATAGGGCGCATCCACCCCTTAAGTTGGATGACTGTCTAATTTGATTACTTAAAATGTGAGTAGTCATTTTGGATGAATTTTCACCTTTTTCACTGTTCAAACATTTTTGCACTATGATATGTTTTTTTTATTCTATCACTGCATCTAGCACCAGACTCGCAAATTTCAATTTTATTATATATAGATTGAAGCAGGCGGTCTCCGGAACTGAACAGTCATGATTTCAGCTCCGGAGATCCCCTGGTTCCCGAAATACTTACCTCCATGGACAGTGTGGAGATATAGGGAGATATCGAAATGTCAGCTTAAATGTCCCCTGTTGTTAATAGGAAGCCAAAATATCATCCCTGGCAACTTCCTATTGGCCCACGTGACCAGGACCTTTAAACAGCAGTGAGAAATCAGCACCATACAGAGATAAGTATCTCTGGAAGCAGAACGCCCCCACAGATTAAACGAATGTAGTTCAACTCCAGAGATCCCGTGTTTCAATCCTATATTATAAAATTAGACTGCTGCTTTAAAGCATGTGGAACAGATTTCTTTTTGCACAAAACACAGAGTGAGAAGAGATCGGCTCTGAACAAGGATTTGTTTTGTTCTTATGCCCCTGAGGAAGTTCCATAGTGGGAGTGAAACGTATCTCAGGCACTGCATGATGACATAACAAGTAAGCAACTTTATGTAGGCTCTGTAGTGAGTTTGTGAGATCGGAGGTAGCGACAGTGCTAGTGCAGGCTTTATTATTATAATACTAACGAAGATTAGAACTTACAACTTGGGTAGCAGTGGCGGTTATATTTTAGACCAAATCAGCCGGTATGTAACATGTAAGATAGATGGCGATCAGCAGCCTATATTGGCAAACGGAAACAGCAGCCCGCTGCTGTGAATAAAAGTCAAGGGTTTTTTTCCATCTACAAACCGCCCACGGTGGACTCATAAATAATATCTATAGTTGTTGTAGCCCTCTTAATACCTCACCTTTACAACCACATAGGCTCATAGTAATTAGTAATTAGTCCTATGCAATCTATGCAGTCTTTATATAGGCTTTTGAGTTCACAACACAGCGACTAACTACACTTCTGAGCACTTTGCCACTTCTTAACCTGAGGTATCACAGTCACTTACAGATGCAGCGGCCGTTATGCGACCATTTCTCAGACCAGTTTTAGTAAATCCAGCTTTGTTCCACACGACATTCACTCACTAATCTTCCGTGAAGGCTGCCATTCACACCTCTGTTTACCGTTGTTGATTTCCTTGATTACCTGGATTCTGATTTGTTTGGGTACAGTTCTGCATGTATCCGCCAGATGGCAAAAGTGAATCCCTTTGCATAGACTATACAGTGGATAGTGGGTTTATCAATGTGCAGGTGTTTAAAAACCAGATAAAAAGAGTGTATATTACAGTGATCTATTCAAGATTGACCTTGGTCACTGAAGACATTATCAAATTTAGGCGTTTCATAATTAAAATCTCAAAACAGAATGTTGTGGACATAATTCTACATTGCTGTGCCTGTGCAATTGATGAATGGACATACACTGAACATCATGTCAAGTCCTTATACTAGACAGAAGTGCAGTTATGCATATTTAATTTTTTCTGCAATTAATGCTGAAACAGAAAAGAAGGCAACTCTAGGAGAGATATCGACATCATTGACAAATGATTTCTTCAAATTTTCACCAAATCAACGTGGGTGGAAGAATTCGATACGGCAAACTTTAACTATGAATGATTGCTTTTTTCGCTCAGCCCTTCTTCCGGGAAGTACCAGAGGTTATTGTTCAGTGCTGTTAACTTTTGCAGGTATGTTTGATCATAGGAACTTCAAAAGGAGACAAGTCGGGTTTAATCCGTTTAAGACTTGTACTTCCCGAACCTGCAGCGTTCCACCACGGCCGATAACGGACCTGCATGTAAACTTTAATGCAGGAACCTGTAAACTTTAATGCAGACTACATGAGTGACCCCAGATTTTACGCACAATACACCTGTGACATTGGGTCATCTCCACCCGGTTGAGAAGGTATATAATGAAGGTACATATAATGTACGTGTAGGAAGAACAGGAAACAAAACGTCTGTGCACAACCGAAGTAAACTCCACCAGGCAAGGTAACAGCAGTTCAAACTTCTATTTATTGGCACAAAATAATTGAAAAAAACACTCTAACGCGTTTTGCGCAGGAGACGCTTTATCAAAGAGACTCTTGATAAAGCGCTTCCTGCGCGAAACGCGTTGGAGTGTTTTCTTTTATTATTTTGCGCCAATAAATAGAAGTTTTAACTGCTGTTGCCTTGCCGGGTGGAGTTTATTTTGGTTGTGCACCGCCGTTTTGTTTCCTGTTCTTCCTGCGCTGGTGTTTGAATTGGGTTGGAGCATGCTGTGCAGTTCAAGCCACTCTACCTACAAACAAGAAAGACAGTGAGTACTGCCACAATGTGTATGCATCATGTAACTAAGCTATGCTATTGGCTATCACTACTTATTCAATAAGATTGCTGTTCTTCAATCAAGTTTATGTGATACTCACTCACTGGATATACTTGTTACAATAGTTGGGACAGAGGAACTGCTGCCTTATGCAATTTGGGTCATTGCTTCATTTTCTATGGACATATGCCTATGCTGTGGGTTTGGATGCACTGTTTGGGTTTACTCAATACATAGTTTACCCTGGTAATCATCTGTAATGTACGTGTAGTACATTAAAGTAGTAACTTTAATTCCCAATGATACTATAGTATAGTGTATGCCTGGCATAGCCCATCAATGCTTGTATACATGCGCACTAGAGCGTGACTTGATGCATGCACACTGCCAGTGCTTATAAGATAATTTTTAAAGCACCTTATAGGGAAGCCTTGAATTGTATCCCTGTTTGTGAGTGAGACTGAATCTTGTCTTTCTAGAATATACATTTTCTTTACATATTGCACTATATGTCTATGTTTCTCTTCTTTTGTACTGTAGATATGCCTGATTCACACCTGACAAGGAAAGGATCCTGTAGACCATTTTAGACATCAAGAAATAAGGGGATAATTCCAAATTTGCCTAATTTTTGCCACATCGTTTCAGATTTTTTTTAAATATTTGAGGCACCTATTTTAACTTTTTAAAGGCATACTACATTATGGGGCCTATGCACTAAGCATTCTTAAGCCACTTATCGAGCACTTATCCCCAAAATGCTTACTCCAATACTGTGGGGCGATAAGTGGAAGATAAAATCGCCCCCCAAAATAATTGCAGAGTGAGCGGCAAGAAGCCACTTATAGCCGCTTTTTGTCAGGTTCATAAACTCGTGCAACTCTAGTAGCAGCGATTAGGTTATCAACGCCTATCGCAGCTCTTGAATGGCGAATTTCTGTCAAAATCATCACCCCAGGAACATTTGGCGTGAAGGTGTTGGTAACCTGCTTAGAAGCTGCGAGACGGGACTTAGTAAAAAAAATATTTTTTCCTGCATCAGATTGATGCTGGGGGTCTCCAGAGCTGATACCCATTAATATCAGCACCGGAGACCCCCGGCATGAATCTCATGCAATAAAAATGCATTTACAGGCAACTTCATTACCTTAGCGGCTAATCGATTGGTATTTATCTGCTGCTATCCTTCTAAATAGATAGGATAAGTGTAAGTGTTTAGATTATTTTGCATAATATATGTATTTAAAGTGTATTTAAAGTTAAAGATCAATTTATTAGTGATCTTTAGCACCTACAGGTTTTTTTAAAGCATTGATCTGTGTGAAATGCATTGGTTAAGCCTAAAAGCTGATGTGGTCAGTGGTCCCAGAGGAGGCGTCTTGTATGCCTTTATTGATTAGAAGTAATATGATTATGTTCCAGTTTTATGAACTTTGTCTAATTGAGGTACTGTTGCCCCTCCTTTGAGATTATAGTGTTCCCCTGAGTAATTTGTGTGCATGTTTTTCTCAGTGATGTGCTTATCTCAAAGAATATGGGTACTGATTTTTATTATTAGTTGCAAATCACATTTCTCTTCATATGATGAATGGACAAGGCTAGGTCCTCAAATGTCATAACTTTATGATGAAAACACTAGGTAGCTTTGCTAACACTCATGTTCTGGACTAAAATAAGTCGTTGGAACAGACATCATGTTTTTTTAATTTAATTTATGCTTTTCTGTTTACATTTTTAAATAAGCATTTTTTTTTTAATATAAAGACGTGAGCCCATCTTCTTAATATCCTGTATTGCCAATGAAAACTGTACTTGACAATCATGATGCTTAAAGTCTTTGAGGATTCAATTTTCTGCCATAATATTGGGCTGGTTGTTTAGAGTTTTCCAAAGCTGGAATGCAAACTCTTAAAATGCTCTCAGATCTGAACTCGTAAATGAGCTCCTATTTATAGTTATGTATACACGTTTCTATAATCAGGAAACCATTTAGCAGTTATAAAAAAAATCTTTTATGTGCTTACTAATAGGCTGGGGTCCTCCAAACTGCATTGGAGTGGGAGAAGAAAGAGATATGGGCCTGGATGGGGAGTGGGAGAAGGTATTGGGGGGGGAAAGAGGAATTAGGAGGAGAATGAGCTATGGGGGGGACATGGGGCTATGGGGAAAGGGTAGAAAAAGTGCAGATGTATATTCAAAAACTTTATCTAAACAATTTAATCAGGACCTGGCCCATAGAGTGCGCACTTGCTAGAAGGCCACTCTTTTAGGCAGTTAAAACAATGATAGGAACAATCGTCAGGACGGCAATCTCACGGCCTCTGCGACGCTCTGATGATCACTGTGAGGTGTCGACTGGTATAGCTTCCGGTTGCAGACGCCCCGGAAACTTTGGACATCTCACAGGAGTACACCCTCGTGCTGCTACTTTCTTTTCCGGTTATCCAGGTCTCCCAGGGGCGTGGTCACCGTGCAGCAGCCAATCAGCAGTCGGGGCTAAGAGCGAGGCTGCATTATCATTATCACTATATTATGGGCATCACTCTTTGGGTCAAGTTTTCATTTTATTGTTTAGATAAAGTTTTTGAATATGTGTCTGCGCTATGGTGGTCTTTCTCTTTCCTTGAAGGTAAACCGACACGTCTACATACACCTTGTATGCAATGCCACTGACTGATTCTGCTCTTGTATACTCACCAGAATGTGAGTAGAACCATTGAAGATTTCAACACTCCGTTATCTAATTTTATATTAGACATATTGCACTATTGGTATTTTATGTTTTATCTTTTATGTATGGTGTGATATCCCCCGCACACTCATCTTGCTCCTATCAAATTATCTGGATGGTAGTATGGCCTGGTTGGGGAGTAGGTATAGGCCTGGGGGAAGTGGTAGGTATGGGCCTGGGGTAGGTGAGTAGGTATGGAACTGGCAGGCGGAAGTAAGTATAGGCCTGAGGGAGTGGGGTGCCCTGGGGTTAAAAAGGGAATTTAAGCCCCCAACTTTAAAACATTGATATTAAAATAATTCATAAATAAAAATGACAAAACTGAAAATAGGGAAAAACGTATTTTTTCTATAGTCCAGTAACATAACAAAACCTTTCATCTCTGTAAGATCTTCTCCAGGAACAGGACTTGTAAACATGAAGTACCATACCGTCTGCGTGTTACTGGTTATGATCGGATTCATATGCAAAGGCTGAGAAGGATTGTATAACTATCTGTCCCTGAGTGGCCAAGAATTAGCAGTGACCTGGGAAAAAAGATAAGATGCAGGAACAGCCGAATCAAGAAAAACATTTAACTGGTGTGGACAAACAACTGACCCACTGACCAGCAAGCCAACTCAGGATTAAAAAGGTGGGCAGAAATGTGTATGTGTATGTGTGAGATGTATACACGGTTCACTATAAAAGCAGCAGGAAACATACAAACAAAGAATTTGACAGCAGATAAGAAATACTTGGCCCACTTGTCCATGCTACTAATTGCTGGAAACCCCTAATTGATTCTTGGCTTCCTTTCATGTTTAGGAACGCCTTAAATGTTTCCCAAGCATGTTTGAATTCCCTTACTATATTGGCCCCTACCACCTCTGCCAGGAGGCTTTTCCATAAATCTACCACCCATTCCATGAACAAGTACCTCCTCCCATTTCCCCTTAACCTGCCACCCTCCAGTATCAGAGAACGGCCTCTTGTTCCAGCGCTCCTCTTGCTTTGAAATTGACTTTCCTCCTGTACTTTGTTGAATCCCTTTCTATATTTAAAAGTTTCTATCATATCCCCCAATCTCTCTTGTATCCTCTATAGAAAAATAAGGAGAGTTCTTTAAAAGCTCTGGCTAATAACTTCTAACTGGAAGCTTTCAATAAATAATTAAAGGAAGAACTCAGGAGAAAATATTTCACGTTCTGTACCTTGTTTGTTGGACATGAAAAGGTCAGTTCATTGCAGGCATTTGTGCCATTTCCTTCAAATATCACATCTGCTCTGTTATCTTTGAGCTGACGGGCTTCAGATGCATATCTAACGGAGCTATCAAAATGCATTACCAACGTGCTTAAAAAAAACAAAACATATCTAGGTTGAGACTTCTCTTTTTTTCAAGCCTCATCCAACCCACAATCCCAACCTGCCGCATACTGAAGTAGCTCTAGGGAAATTGCTGGTCAAAAAGACACTAGAAAATGACATCCTGAGGTTTGTTTAATAAAGTCTCCCGTCTGCAAAACTGGGGAAAATACTGCACCAGATTTATCATAAGGAAACATTCCTATTGAAGGCAAGGTGCTTTTCTTCTTTAATAAATGCAGTGCAGTGTTCTTGCAAAAGTTTGGCCCGATTGGAAGATTTGGGTAAATGGCCCCTTCTGTGCTCTTATTATTTGTTCAAACATAGAATCAGAATATCTGCACTTTATAAAGAAAAAAAACAGGCTACGCATTAAATGCACCCCCGCAAAGTCATTTACATTTTGTCTGTACTTTCTGTCTCAATACTTCCAACATGACCAGATATTTGGTTACTCATGGTCATACAGAGAGTGCCCTTTATCATTCAAGGACATACTCCATAATTTTCAAAAGAAAATAGTCAGTGTGACGGGGCCGTTAAAACGTACCTCCCAAGTCCCAAAGATGGCCCCCATAAAAATTCCAAAGTTTGGAGGCAGTGATTTGGTTTGGCGTTTCCAACCTGCGCAATATACGGGGTATTTGAAGACTTTGTGAAATACATTTTTGACATATTTAATAGTTAAATTTAGCCAACTATTGAGTAAAAGGCTTTATTTTTTACCAAGGATTACAAGGTACTGTATACGATTAAATATTGTTCTTACACTTAAGGCTTAGCCTTTTATTTGACAAAGTAATTCACAGTACACCAGATTTATGAGATTTTTTTATTGCAACTTCATAGTTTTCAGGTAGAGATGGAATGGAAATGATATGTATCCGATTTGAGCTATTATGAACTGATTTATATTCTTTGAATAAAAGAAATTGACATGGGATTTTGAGAATTTATTATATTTTATTGACACAATTTAACAGTGCTGGAACCGCTGGAGACTGCAGGGGGAATACAGATTGGGATTACTAGATATATATAGAGGACACAGTATTGAAAGATTTACCTCCAATTATAGAAGTAGCTATTAGGCACCTCTGAGATACAAAGACAGACCGACATATACCTAGGCTCATACAATTACAAAAAGACATCCCCGGCGCTAGTACCTTACAAACGCAATGATTATTGCACTATTTGACTAAAATAGTCCACCACAAATGTCCACAAATAAGTGTCAATTTGAAATGCTGCCAATCCTGGGTCTTTGTTCGTTAAAGATCTTCTTATTCGGAAAGGTCAATCCTAGTGCGAAGTATACAAGAAAAAAACTTCATAGTGTAGTATGTAATGTTCAACCAAAAACATGCGTAATACACTTTAAAAATGCCTACTTACAAGATACACCTGTATCTGACTCAGCTGATAGAAGCTGTGCTTTAGCCCACGTCTCTCACCGCTCCACGAACCCCACGTGTTGCTGTGTACTGAACTCTGTCGCTGTGCTCCCGCACTCAGCTCCAATCAGTGTCCCCAGAATAAACAGAAGGGGAAGATCTACGATCTACGAGGCTTTAATTAAAATACAACAATGCACAAAGATACACTTACATTGTATCCTGGTTAAAATGTGACACTTATGCCGTCCGTTACATGTGCCGGCTGAGTCTCAGTTGCTGCGCATGTACCCTTGCGCTCCCTAGTGCGCCAATGACGTGACTCTGAGGCTCGCTACACTCTTCCTGGTTGGCAACGTGAATTGGCTCCTCCTCCTACTAGTTTCGTGACAGCGTGTCACTTCCCCATGGGGTGTGGAGCCTGTCAATCCCTTGTGATATTTATACTGAAAAGATTAAACCCTCCACTGCCATGAATGGAGGTGTTAGCTATATGCTATGATTAACTACCATGCTTCCAACAGCCTGCATATATAGATCCTGACTGACAGAGGTCTAAGGGGGTTAAATGGAAACATCTGGCGCTGGTAGACACAAATTGCATAACCAAGTTATATACAAACAATAAAAACAATAACAATTGAACAACTTTTTTGACCAAAACATACGAAAAGTACAAAAAAATTGTGAAAATATTTACTCATTCTTTCAAAAAGGAAGCTAAAAATCAAAATCAATATTTAATCCATTAGGGGACAGTGTTTTGAGTGCGAATATCCAGTAGCTTTCGCATCTGGATATCGCACCCACCCTGTCCCCCCTGTCTCCAATTAACCTTTGGATGGTCAATACCTTTACAGATTAACCCTTTGAGGTCTTGCCCATGTTTAATCTTGAAATGATTGGAGACACTGTGTGTCTCCAATCCTCTGTTAATATTGTAGACATGTTCAGCATGCCGCCTTTTAAGGGGTCTGTTCGTTCCACCGACATATACCTAGGCTCAACTAAACTTTATTCAGCACTATTTGTAGTGGGATAGCAATACAGTAGGTGTGAGTTCGTGCTCAGTTGACGTTTTAATTTATTTTATTATGAGTCTTGTTGAATTATACAATAATATTTATTTTAGATTAGTAAGTAGAATGCATAATTTGGGTATTTTCTTCAGTAGACATGTTAATTATATGTCTACTGAAGAAAAGACCCATGTCAAATATACCCTACCTTGCACCCCTCTGATTATAGAATTAATAGAGCTGAGTAGGGTGTTCTCTTTCGTGTGTTTTTGTGCATTCACTAATGATACCTAAATACTTTAACTGAAAACGGTGGATAGATGTTTTCTGTTGAATTAGGAAACATAAAAAAAAAATCATAGGGAGACTGACAAAGTTTAACAACAAAGCCAAAGTTCTTTTGATTTTAGAGTTTATTGAATATGCTGAAGCCTGGACAGTACTCTCACACAAAGGTGAGCATGAGAGTGAATAACCTCCACAGTTGTCAAGAGGATGTAGTGTCAGAATATACATTTACACTTAAACTACAAGTATGTTTAAAAATGATGTGATATGTAACCACTATCATCTGAACATTCTGCACTGAATGCCTCAAAATCATTGAAAGAGTGAGTGAGAGTGAGTGAGTGAGTGAGTGAGTGAGTGAGAGAGAGAGAGAGAGAGAGAGAGAGAGAGAGAGAGAGAGAGAGAGAGAGAGAACGCGAGAGAGAGAATCAAAGAAGCATTAGAGCAATATTATATATTCACAGAAAGACTGAACCTCTGAACTTGGTGGTCCCAAATTCTACATATTCTAGGAATCTGTAAGGAGACATCTTTGATATGTAGACCTCTCAAACTGACCTCTTAAAATACTGTAGCATTAGACAAACAGTTTAGCTATGGAAAGTGTATGCTTTGTTTCATTTTCTACTGGAGTTGAACTTTCTCTTAACAATTTTCCTCACATTACACTTGGTTCCCAAGCTTTTATTTTTAACTTTGTTATTGGTATTTTTTTCTTCAAATTCGCTAAAAATAGTCAAGGATACTTAACAAAATAAAAAAAGAGTTTCCATACTGCATAATCTTACAATGCAAAGGAACAAAACAATGGGAAAATAAATTAAACAGACTTTTGTTCTCGCTTGCCCTAAATGGTAATATCATTAATCCTAATTGGTAATATCACATCTCCTTTCCAACAGTGATGTCATGCAAGCCAATAACAAAAAAACTTATATATATAGATATATTGGTACTGAGTTTATTATGTATTTTACCACATACTGTAACAATTAGAAAAGGTATTTAAAGCACTGATTTTGAGTGTCAATACTGAACCCTTGAGGAAGCCAGAAAGTCCTGCGAAACGCATGGGGCTATCATAGCAATGCATCGGATGACGCAGCACAGCTCTCGGACATTATCAAAGTCCCAACTCTGCAGCACAGCAGGATTCCCAGCCCGATGGGGGCGCTGGGCGGGGAGCATGCAAAGAGAACATTGTTACATGCATTTGAAAGATATACTGTACACTTGTGAGTGATTTGGAGTAAAGGGAGTGGCTCAGTGTGTAATGGCACTGACTATGTAAGCAATGGCATTGAGTTTGAAGCAGGAGAGCCTGGTTTATATCCCGGTGTCAGCTCCTTCTGACCTTGGGCAAGTCACTTTATCTCTCTGTGCCTCAGGCACCACACAATAGATTGTGAGCTCTATGTGCCAAAACTCATGCTTGCAAAAGTTATTTTATGTAAAGCATTGGGTACACTGTCAGTGCTATACAAGAAAAAACATTATTGTATATTTATATGCATATATTTGAACTACAGGGAATCATACAAGGCACTGGAGGGTGGCAGGCTCAGGAGATGTCTGAGAAATACTGCACACAAAGGATGTGGAATTGATTGCATACAGTACCCCAAAAAACTGAGTAGGGTAGACAATGCACACACCTGAAGAAGGGGGTCCCACCCCAAAAACATTGTGCTTTTTTGTTGGTTACATATATATGTGAAAGGTAAAATATAACTAAGAAAGAGTACCTAACACAAAGGTAAGAAACTCCCATAAAAAATCAAGAACACTCAAGGTATAATAAATAAATAAAATACATCAATTTCATCTGACACTGCTAAATACACAAAAAGATGAAAAACTATTAAAACAAACAACGTGGCCCAAACGAACATGCCCAAATCCATATAAACATGAGCATTACAGTTAAATGTTTAAGCATAAACATGTGAGACCATAAATCAAGAATAGAAGTCATAAGGACCAGCTCCGGAAATATGTGCTAATATACTCGGTGCTGAATGATATTAATTTAAATTAATAAACAAAACATAATAATGAAGGGAACACCAAAAAGGTGGTATAAATTACTTATAAGATAGAATTTTTTTCACGTATGTCTGCAGGCTTGTTTTTATAGAAGTAATGAGTAAACACCCTACTGTATACTACGCACAATGGCCGTGTAATAGATAATCACCATACAGGATATAGGGACTGTGTTAATGTCGCTGTTGACGTCGCCCAACACGCGTTTCGCTACAAGATTCATCAGGGGCTTGGATGGTGTCATGTATCAGCCATGGTTATATACAGTAGTCTCGATGTGATTACGTAATCACAGGGCAAATAGAGGGAAATACAAAGTAGAACACAGAATAGTCAGACAATACTGTAATCGTAATACTGATAATAAGCCGTCTACTGTAAATATTATAAACAGCTTCTTCTATAACAAGAATAAATGTTATTTGGAAATGTTAATTATTCTATTATACAATATAATTTAAGCAATTAATAGATAACAGATAATATGAAGCATGATCCAGATTGATATAGCGGTTTCCCAAAAGTACCAAAAACCTATTGGTGACAAAAAGGTAAATAGATTCAATATCGATCTGCTTATGCAAATTAATATTGAAAGGTATTCTTAAAGAGGAGGGAGAAATCACATAAAGGTAAGAAACATCATTCCTCATTTAACCTTGTAGGGGTTAATGTGTCCAGATCAAGGATCCCCTGAGGTGCACCCTGTGTAGTTATTGTGGTTGATTGCATTATTTACTGTGTTTCTTAGTTGTAGTGCAGACCGTTCACATACTGTACTGTATATACTTTGCTTGTTTGTTTGCTGTGGTTTTCACAGTCCTTTTGTATGGGTCTAGCACACCTGAATATTTAGTTGTATCATTAATTTATGTTTTTATGGCTTTAGATACTATGGAGTCTACAGTCACTAGTTTAGACTTTGATGCTTTCAATAAAACTGTACAACAAATATGAACGATATTTTCAGCAATGATGTTAATAAGGAACCTGTCACTTTAAGACCACACACTATAGTTGAGAGATGTGATCAATTGAGGACATTACTCATTAAGCAGAGCAAAACATAGTGGAATATTTTCAGTCATTTGTAGGACATTATCTTAAGGCTAATATGATCCCTAGAGGCCTTTGCATGAAAGTTCTGCGGGTGAAATGGGAATTAATTCTAAATCGGTGTTCTAATGAATTGATTCAATTAACTATAGAACATGATGAACTAATATTAAATAAAATTAAATTGGATATTGCTCAGGTTAAATTGGATTTAAATGTCCCAGAGTTTAAAGAAGCAGACCAAGCTGCTATTGAATATGTGCATCAATACAATCCACACAATGATAAGAAATTAGCTAAGTTGCGATCGATCCATTCACTTGTTTTCGATTGACGAAGATTTGGATCAGGGGCTCACTAAATGGCTGTCAGTGCAGCAGAAGAGGACCAAAGATGCAAAGTTCTGTGGGGAAGATCATGTGACCAGGCAGTCACTAGATACAATTGGTGCACTGCTAGAGAGAGGGCAGGGCTCAAAAAGGAGTGTGCCAGAGCCTGTTTCAGAAGAGGAAGGGCATGTGATTTTGTAAACGGTTGCTATAGAAACAAAACAATGCTTGTTACATTATAATACATTAAAAATGTCCGTTAGAGTTATTTTTTTTTTAAATGCTACAAGTATTTTCTCATAGTACATAACTGATTTTTTTTTTTTTTTAAACACACTTAGGATATTTCTTAATCTGCAGCTTTAAGAAAGATGACATGAGTTTTTAAATATCTTTCAATAGAGAGTTTGTGAAGTTTGTGGAGATTATTATGGAAAACAAGAAGAAAAGGTTCAACACGGACGCTGTTGATTATGCACGTAACAATGTTTAGGATTTGCGAGTCATTGGTGAATGGAGATTAACACAGAGATTGAATTATCCATCTACAACAGATCCAGAGTCTTCAGATACTTATGTGGACAGAGAAACTTTTGGACGCAAGAACAAATGGACTCTTCAGAACGTACTCCTAAGAATATAAACCCAGGAGGAGATAGATCTGATTAGGGGGAAGAAACCTCAGAAACTGCATAGGATGAGGCTCAGATGAGGCTCAGAGGAGACGGGAACAGAAATTACCACGAGAGACCATTTGGAGGAAGATGGGCCCGGATCAGGGCTCAGGGATTAACAATCATCAGTCTGTCAAGTCATACTTTTACTGATACACAAAAGTCATTTTGGTTGGAAGGTTTTTCTTTTGTGCCTACCTTTTACTTCGATAAGTTTACATGTATTAAAGATCTGTTTTTGTCTCAAAAGAAATTACTCCTGAAAAAAACTTGTTTCTTCAAATGTGACCAAATGAGATTGAATCTATTGCTATTCGGGACATTGTGTCTTTTTTGGAGGAGGCAAAATGCTATAAATTTCACTTTTGAACACCACAATCATCATATTCACTATCTAGATTTATTGTTATACATAGATATCAATGTCACTATTCAAACATATGTATATATTGCAGAAAGCAGAACTCTAGAAACACCTTTCTCAGGGACAAAAGATCATCCCAGATCCATCATTCGACGTATTCCAAAGGGCTAATTTCTCAGGCTGCCATGATTCTGTTCCAGTGATGAATCTTTCTAGGAACAGTAGAGAGATTTGGCCCCCCCGATTTTAATTCATAGGTTACAATGACATTGATATTAAAGAGGCATATTACCATGCCTACAGGAAGGTCAGATCAGAGCTTCTTTCAGCTATTGAGCTTAATCAGAGGGCCAGATATGTCCCCCAGGGGGCCAACTATTTTAGGGACACTAAAACATCGACTCCGTTGTTTGTAACAAGATATAGTAAGCAATAAAGTATGCAACAAAGTGCAAAATAGGGTGGCGCAGTGATAAAGGCAATATACTGTATAGCCGTGAATAATATAAAGTAAATACAAGTGAAAAGTGTTAAGCTAATAGTTAGCAGGCACATCAGATTAAGTAAATTATATCTAAACATTGGAACATTTTGACTCTTGATGAATGCCTGAAACCTTTTGTGAATACAGGTTAAAAAATGGTATTTGAAAAAGCTAAGTCACTTGCATCATATGTGTCAGCTAGTCTATTTGACTTCATCAACCCTACATGGTATAAGTTTTTTTTTAAATGTAGACAATGCAAGATCTGTCCCTTTGCAAAATTAACAAAGACACTTCACAATGGTTACAAGTTGAAAACTTTTATTAAATGTAACACAAACTACGTAATCTACTACTTTAAAACATGGCTTGTATAATTTCTAAAAATACTTTTGAACTCTTTTATGAAAGGCAAAGAAATTTCCTCTCAATGCTAAGAGCACAAATTTCTGTGAACCCAAAACCGGGCAGGTATCATAACTATTATAGTAATTATCAACCCATTTCACTAATCAATGCTGATATTAACTTTTACAGTAACATTATTGAAATGAGACTAAATAAACTGCTACCCATAATAATCAACCCAGATCAAGTGGGATTTATTTTAGGGAGACAAGCAGCTGATAATATTAGAAGAGTGATAAACCTCACTCATTTAACAAATGTAACAAAAACACCCCCACTGATAATTTCACTCGACGCTGAAAAAAGCATTCGACAATGTAGACTGGTTATATACAGTATGTTTATAACTTTAGAGAAATTTGGTATCAAAGGAAATATGCTAAATGGAATTAACACACTTTATAATCAACCAGGAACCATGCTTAAAATGGCTGGAATCGGATATGGATGATCCATACAAATAATGGGACCAGTCAAGGTTGTCCAGTATCCCTCTTACTATATCCCTCCACTCTATTTTTGACCCTCTGAGGATCCCGTAGCCAGAAATGAAGATTCACGTCCCCGGTGAGCCACCGTACTGCAGGGTGAGCAGACATGGAAGTGCCGACGCCGATAGCCACGACGATAGGAGTACCCAGGCTACAGGCGTGGAGTTTTCCATCTAAAGACAAGTTGTTTGGAAGATTCGGGTGATCCAGAGTGGTTTGAGTGTGCCCTTACATCACTCAAAGCTCCTAAGGATTGGGAGAATATGAGTGTACCTTTTCTCTCCCATCCTTTGCCTGTATGTCCATTAAAAACTGTATTATGCTATGTACTCTCCTTATAAAAAAAATTAAGAGAGGAGGCGATTGCATAGTCATCCATCTACAGATATTTATGTGAGTGCTGTATTCACTTACTACCAATTGCACTTCTTTTTGTTTGTAAGAAAGGTAGAAGCAAACCGTCTGTGTTTATTCAGGAATACCAATTAGTCTCAACTTCTGCCTTCAACCTCTATTGTCCAGGTCTTCAATTTGATATTTCAGCATTTGCAGGCTCTCCTCTTGTTCTTTATTTTTGTAATCAATATGTTCATTGGCTTCAGACGTAGAGTCTCTAGTGTCTTCAAGTTCCTCCTACCCAGTCTCCAATTTGAGTCAGATCAGATGCTTTATTTACCGTATTTCCTCGATTGTAAGATGCCATCGATTGTAAGACGCACCATCAATTTGGCCCTTACAATCGAGGAAAATTACTTTTTCACTTACCATGTTTCAGGAGAGGTCCCATGTCAGCGGAGGATGAAGCGGGCGGCGTCGGATGGAGAGGTCCCACGCCTGCAGATGGTTGAAGATGGATAGTGGGCCGGAGTGCGGCGGGATAGGTCCAAGTCTGCAGGTGAATGAAGATAAGAAGACAGTGGACGGCGTGCGGTGGCGGTGGCGGAAGCAGAACATAATAGCAGGAGAGCTGAGCAAGAGCTGAGCGGCATAGGGAAATGGCTTGGGGGGTGCAAAAAGTAACAGGGGAAGTTGACAGGTGTCTGACTTCCGGTTACAGTGTGCACCTCCCAAGCTGTTCCACCATGCCGCTCTGCTCCTGCTTGGCTCTCCTGCTATTATGATCTCCTGCCGCCACCGAACGCCCACCCTCTGTCTTATCTTCATTCACCTGCAGACTTGGGACCACTCCCGCCACACACCCGACGCATTCCAGCCGCCACTTCGTCCTCAATTGACATGGGACCTCTCCTGAAACATGATAAGTGAAAAGAAGGGGGTTAGTGCTATAGACACTTATTTTTATTATTATTTTATTTTAATACATCGATTCTAAGACGCACCCCGATTTCAGACATGTGAAAATCGGAAAAAAGATGCGTCTTAGAATTGAGGAAATAGGGTAGTTAATTTCAGCTGTGATCACTTGTTGCACTTAACCCACCATTCACAAATATTATTCTTTGTAGGTAATGTTTTTATGTGCTTCCTTGTCTAGTTCTAGGGCTACTGCACCTTCTTCACTGTCTCCCATCTCAGAGTCACTCCGTGGTGGAGATGAACCCGCACTGTGTTTCGATGAGGTACCAGAATTATGTTGACTGGATCTTTAAAAAAAAAAAAAGTGATTTATGTCAAGTGGCTTCTTCTTCTAATGCATCTTGAGTGATTCCCTCAGTATTATCTTGCAGTTTGAAATGGGATTTCTGTAAATATAGCACCCTAATTGCTAATTTTGTAAAATCACTATAGAAACCTCTCCAGTATGCTGGCATCATGAACGTAGAAGCCATCACCCCCTAGAAGTTTGTATTTTAAGAGGAGCTGGTTTGTTTAGTAGTTCGTTTGTTCCTTGAAAAGCTACAACATATTAATATTTAGCATCATGAAATAAAATACAGGTTTTTGGCCAAATCATTCTGACACTAACTTCTGATAGAATGTTTGTTGACCTTTATAACAGCAGAGTTATTATAGCCATATGGGTACTGGAAGAACGTAGGTTTTTAATGGGCCATGACCATTGTACCCGGGCTTTGGAGATTCTTCTTTAAACAAGCAGTTGATATTCACGATGAATGCCAGACAGCTTTATGATTATATTAATGTGTACACCAGGGGTGGCCAACCCCGGTCCTCAAGGGCCACCTACAGGTCAGGTTTTCAGGATATCCCTGCTTGAGCACAGGTGAATCAGTCATTATGACAACTACTACACCTGCAGCGGCCGTTATTCGAACAAATCACGGCGCTGATTTTGTGTGCTCTGCTGTATTCCATGCGGCATGAATGCGGCCAATCGCCCCAGGCACCCGCGCTTATCGTGGATGCTTTGATTTAATTTTATGTATTTTGTTTCTTTGGGTGCAGTGAAATTAATGAATTGTAATGTGTACAGTACTGTGCTACTGTGCTACTGTGTCAATTTCAGGTGTTTAAAAACCAGAACACTAAAATGCCATTTTCTGCACTCGCTTGCATTTGCGTCTTAAGACGGGAAGGTCGGAAGAGCTCACGTGCCATGACTTGGGTATTCCGATGTACACACCGCGTGGAGTGTTCGAACAACGGCCGCTGCAGCTGTATATTTGACAGCTCCGAGAAAAAAAAATTCTACGGGAAGATGTTAATGTCTGAAGTACAGTAGGTAAGAGAAATTAGGGTGCTCAAACCCCAGACAACTTCATCCAGTTATAACAGTATAACACATTCCATGAAGACACCAGTGGGAGTGGGTATAATCAATAGACCTGTGAGTCACTTATAGTATACATGTAACAGTACTCAACTATTGCAGTCTTAAAGTCTCTAAACCCACTCACGTCATCTCCAGGAGTGATCACTGGCGTGCCAGCCAAACAGGGAAATCCAGAAGCAGCAAGAAGAAACAAATGGCGCACAGCCAGGGAGCCAGGTGGAGTAAAATAAATACCTTTAATTCAGTGCATGGCTGATAACATCTTCACCCCCTGGGGGACAAAAACCCACACCTCCTATGCGTTTCGACTCCTTGATAAAGGACCTACCGGTCCGAAATGCGTAGGAGGTGTGTGTTTTTGTTCCCCAGGGGGTGAAGATGTTATCAGCCATGCACTGAATTAAAGGTATTTATTTTACTCCACCTGGCTCCCTGGCTGTGCGCCATTTGTTTCTTCTTGCTGCTTCTGAAGTACAGTAGACTGGTTTCAGATAAATGTGTTCTTGACGGTGCAGTAAGAGGTGTTAATCATATTTAAGATTCCTCAATTTTACAGAAATGACTGAGGAGGAAGCCACAGTCTTCCAGTATCACATTTTAATAAGGATTATGTTGTTAGTTGAATATTCTAAAGGAATAAAATCCCAGTGAAACCCTCTATTGGTTCCAGAAGTGGTATTTTCAATATTTGAGCTGGGAGATGCTGTATATGTACTTGAATATTATATCAAAACCCCTCAGAATTGCCAGAATAGCCATCCAATATTGAATTTTGTATAGCGGTGGATAGAGAAGAATCTTCTCTGCCAGTGCTCAAAGTAAATACTTAGCAACTCCTTGGAAATAATTAGTGGCTGTGTAGCATAATCATCATTTTGTTGGAGGATCCAGGTAAATATAGTGAGTAAAAACTGTAATGAGGTCAATAATGCTCAATTGTTAGGGGTGTGGGTAAAACATAGAAAAGGGAACCTAAGTAAACCAGGGACCCTGACCCCTATCTAAATAATAACTCCAACAACAACCCTTAGAGCTAGACCATACATATAAGGAACAGTGTCAAAGACATATTACTCACGACCCTTATAAATGCGGTCCTTCTGGTCCTGGCGTGCTCTCAGCCCGACGTGTGTGATGATAGAAAATCACCCTGGAACTCTGAAGGTGATTTTTTCTTTTTATTGATGTCTTTGTTGTTCATTGCTGTTCATTAAATTTTTCTACTGAGAATCGTCATCCAGCTTCCGTTTTCACTTCCTGCTTCCGGAACGCATAAAGCACTTGCTGGCACGCTGTGCACCGCCATTTTTTCCCCCTATCCAGGGTGATTTTCTATCAATACTGAATTTCATATTCTTTAGCAGGGAATTTTACAGTAAATAGATGTTAACATTATTATTATTATTATTATTATTATTATTATTATTATTATCATTATTATTATTATTATTATTATTATTATTATCACTACAGAAACATAGAAATATAGAATTTGAAAGCACAAAAAAAAGCGCTTAGTGCACACTAGGTCTGGCCATTTTTGTTTCTTTGGAAAACCTCAGACCCTAGTTGATCTGTGACTTTCCTTCATATTTAGGACAGCCCTGTGTCCACTCTAAGCATTTTTCAATTCCCTTACTGCATTGGCCTCCTCCATCTCGGCTTGGAAGGCTTTTCCATGAATCCAGCTGTCACAATATGATAGACCAGAGGCTCCAGGAAGTATGGATCTCCGGGACCTCCACCAACTGGAATAATGCCTTGGTCCTCTGACTGCAAGGAAATAACACCCACTTGGTAGCATGTCACATTCGGACGGTCAATGAGGTTGCCCCAAAAGACCCGCCCAAAGCTTTTGCATCTAGCAGCGGGGTGTGGTGTACAGCCACAACCACTTAGCACGCGCCTGCAAAAGAATTGGACCCTGCAGGGAGTTTGATCCAGCAAGAAACAAGTAAATTCTCAATAAAGTTGTACACATTGATTATGAGAACTTTAAGCAACACAATTATAATGTATATTTGTATATGGATATTATAATACTTCTGATTAACTGAAGAATGTACACATAAAAAATAAAAATATTGAATTTTATATCTGCCTTCAGTATTTACATTTACAGTTATAGGTTAAGACGCTGATAACCACTTCACTTCTCAAAGCTGACTGGCTGATTTCCGGGCATTGTTCATTCAGTAATGGGATGGAATTTTTGGCACCTTGCCAAGTTTTCATTTTCAGTCAATTCATTTTTAGCTTTCCTTTGTCATAGAGTGAGTGAGTTAGCGCAGCTCTCAGACACTGAAGAGAAAGGAGACCGAGTGTGTGTGTATAGCAGGCAGTGTGTTGTGAGCATGTGCGTGTGTAGGGGTAATGGGCAATGTGATGTGGTGCATGTGTGTGTGGGAGTGTGAATATTTGCAGAGTGTGTTTGTGTGTTTGTATGTGTGTAGGTGGAGAGCTCCAGTGTGTGTTTGTTTGTGTGTATTGAGGGGAGCTGCAGAGTGTGTGTTTGTGTGTGTAGAGGGGGGATGGTGTGTGTGTGTGTGTGAGTGTGTGTGTGTGTGTGTGTGTGTCTGTGTGTGTGTGTGTGTGTGTGTGTGTGTGTGTGTGTGTGTGTGTGTGTGTGTGTGTGTGTGTGTGTGTGTGTGTGTGTGTGTGTGTGTGTGTGTGTGTGTGTGTGTGTGTGTGTGTGTGTGCGCATGTGTGTGTGTGTGCACGCGTGTGTGTGTGCGTGCGCGTGCGTGTGTGCGTGCGCGCGCGTGCGTGCGTGCGTGTGTGTGTGTAAACAAAGCTTGTTGAAGGAACACTGTGTAGTTTCTTACCCTTGTGTCTACCCTAAGGCTGCGTCCATGTATGGATGACCACGCGGATGCGTCTGCACGCTCAGACTGCCTCAAGGTAGTGATCATGATCGTGTCCATGCGGCGTGCGGGCGCATGCTCGTGGAGGCAGGAGGGGAGCGTGATGCGTGAGAAATCAGTTAAAACTGCTTTCTTGCGCGATAGGGCGGTCACGTGAGCGGTTCACCCAATGAGGGCGAACCAGCTCCATGATGTCACTGGGAACACCCCCAGGAATGCCCCCCGTGGCCTGAGTACTATGGCCAGGGAAAGCACCCGCTTTCCCTCAGCCTCCGCGCGCCTCCGCACGGCTGCATTCTCTATGGACACAGCCTAAGCATTTTTCAATTCCCTTACAGCATTGGCCTTTACCACATCAGCTTGGAAGGCATTTCCATGAATCCAGCTGTCACGATATGATAGACCAGAGACACCCAGGAAGTATTGATCACCGGGACCTCCACCAACTGGAATAATGCCTTGGTCCTCTGACTGCAAGGAAATAAATCTCTGGCTTTGACCAAATGCACCCAAAATAATAACAAAAACCCACTTAGTGAATATGGATAGCTGCAGAGTGTGTGTGGGTGTATATATGTATAGGTGGAGAGCTCCAGTTTATGTGTTTGTTTGTGTGTATTGAGTGGGGCTACAGTGTAGGTGTGTTTGTGTGTATAGAGGGGGATGTAGTGTGTGTGTACACAAAGATTGCTGAAGGAACATTGTGTAGTTTCTTACCCTGTTGAAGAAAAGCTTGAAGATACTGTAAATAATAAACGAACTGTTCGAGTTTATGCAGCTCCACACAAAGAATGTTCGGGCACAAAAATCTGTGCGCCCCAATAAACAACACTTTAATGTCTGGTGACCCAAATGTGGACAAGAACAAAAACAAGTTAAACTATAGTATCTTGAGCCAAATACTCCCAGTTTAAAGACTTGCAGATGAATTCTATGAACTCTGAAGTGTGCGCTTTGGAATACAGTATGGAGAATTACCCGATTCAGGGCTTATGTGTCAAGCTTGTAACAATGTGCATCTCCTGTAGGAACACTGCTCTCGACATTATGTAAAACACTAAGATACGTTTACATCAATTCAAATGTATGCAGTGGGGATATTCAACTAAAAAGACGGGAATAAAATAATGGGCAGAGATACAGTATGAACATTGGGCAACTCTTATAACAACCTCCAAATTGCAATTCGAGACCCAAAAGGTGAGAAAAACCTTGGTATATTGACAATGAATATACCTCTTTAAGTGTCAATTTTGAATCCCATGATGTACAGTATAGCCCCTGTAGAGGTCTTAGAAGTTTATCCTTCATCAAAGTGGCCATCATGTTAGTCTAATGTACCATCTGAAACATTAAAGGTATTATTTCTAGTGTCATTCACAAGTGCCTCATTGCTGGGGGGTTTTCAATTTCAATCTATCTCTGTTAAAGAATAAATATAATTTTTTTTAATGTTATGTGAAAATAACACAGTTCATTTATGTTTATAAGCCATTGGGTTGTCATTTTAAGAGATGCACGATTTTTCCACGGCAGGTCGCCAATCAGGTGAATTTTGGCATCAGATGAAAGGGCCCTTTATATACTGTACTACCATTTTTGCAAAATGATGATATTTTGCAGCAATCTGGCAAAAATGTAGCACCCATTTGCATGCATTCCTGAGCCATGTCAACTTGCGCAGAAAAGAAAACCGCAAAAAAATATACAGAACAAAGATTAAGAGATTTGCCCAACTCTAGTAGCTTTAAAATAATCATTTTTTTTTTCTTCAAATAATGCATTCATAATAAGATCCTGAGATTCCTGGGTTCTGTGCCAATATGGTTTAATCCTTGCAAAACCGAATGAGCAGAAGCTAAATTAATGACTGACTGCTTAATAAAGATGGATTGTGTTTATTGTGCTTATTTCCAGTGAATATTTTGCTCTTCCCTGTTTTTATAACCAATTTCCAATAAAATCACCCAACATCACACAGCATGACAGACTGCAGAACTGTGCCGTTGTGTTATTCTGGCCTGGGGCAAGAGTTTACTATTAGTGACACAAATAGAATAGCAATATCTGTCTTATCTTATATATGAATACTGTATACTGTATGTAAACACATCCATAGGCGAATATGTACAAAATAAGCTAATGTGGTGGTAGTTCATTTTTTTTATAAGATAAAGTGGTTGTCAAAGCTTCAATGCCAGTCTCAAATTACTTATTGTGCTTTTTACATTTTTATATTGTTAAAACACCAATACAAACTGCACATTCATTTAAACAATCAGTATATCTAAATTTAACATAGGTTGAACTTGTATGGACATACTGTATGTCTTTTGTCAACCTTGTCTACTATGTAACTATGCTGGTCCCTCAACCACATTCCTGAGAGGTACGTGGGGGAGGGGAAGGATGGAGGGGAGGGGGAAGGTTACTGTAATAAAAAAAATAACAGGTCTGTATTTATCAAGGCAAAAGTAAAGCAATTCTGGCGTGGAAAATCTGCACAATTTATATCAAATAAAAAAAATCCAATTGAAAGCAATAGAATGGGATTGTATTGTATTGTATGTCTTTAGTTATATAGTGCCAAAAGTGTACTCAGCACTTCACAAAGTATACAGTACAGGGAAATATAATAATACAATAAGTGCAGCAAAATCAGACAATAGGAAAGGAAATCCCTGCCCCGAAGAGCTTACAATCTAAGTGGTATAATGGGAGACTTACAGAGACCGCAGGTGAGGGAATAGGTGCTGTAGATGGCAGTGCTTGGCCACAATGGGTGGTAGGAGTGACTTAGTGTGGGACAGTAACCATGAGTGCAGGCTATTGGATGCTTGATTTGTGGGGCGAGTTTTAAGGTAAGTCATTATTAAGTCAGAAGGTTAACACCATTAGCAGGGTAAGACATGGCAGGGAGGTGTGGGTGAAATCAGGTGTGTATGTCTGGCTTCAAGCTTAGGGGAGATCTCCAGCAGCAGGTAGGAGTAGATTTAGGGTGTGAATAGAGGATTTGTGTGGGTGCTTTTTATTGAGGGTAAAGAAGTTGTTGGGAGAGAGGTGTATAAATAATGGTGCAGTGGGGAGTGAGGACGTTGGAGAGAACAGAGATGTTCACAAAGGAGTGAGGAAACAGAAAACAGAAAAAGCAATAGGGAGGGCATAGTGAGATGCAGGAGGAGAGACTTCCCAGCTATTGGAGGATAGGAAGAGTACAAATAATCACAGCATTTAGAAAGCCAAGTTCTCACAGTTGCAAAGTTGTTGTTATGCAGAGTCCAGAGCTTCCTCAAATCTTCACCTCCAATTTCAACTCCAAAATTAACTCTTCAGACTTTTTGTTTGATACATTTGTATCAATCTTTTTGCTCAAGAACAGTTCCTCTTTTTTCTTGATACATAAGGGTAAAACAGTCTTTATTGTTAGTGTTCTGTAGTACAGGAGAACAACATGATAGTATTATGTGCTCAGACCCATATTGTTGATTATGATTGTTTTTGTAGAAGTTGCTTTTCAATATTTATGTTAGATACTTACATGTGTTTAATCAATAAAGGGACACTGACTGACATGCTGGTGAGGCAAATACATTTTGTTTTGACATTCTGCCCTTTATTCTGCTGGCAGCTGTGTCTAAACTAATAAAATGATTACACGTGACACATATTGTTTGTAATGTTACCCAGGAAAGGTTCACATCTCAGATGCAGTTAAGATTTTTTTTCCAGCTGAAGAATTTGGTATGTCCATAATTACATATTGTAAAATATAGATGGAAATGGAGGGAGGAAAACGAACCACTAAATCCAGCTATGAAAGCAGCAATGAAACCAGCAGGAGTACGTACCCAAATAAAGCTATTTAATGGATTGGAAAACGTTACAAGACACACCAACGCGTTTCGGGCCTCTACAGTCCTTTATCAAGGATAAAGGACTGTAGAGGTCCGAAACGCGTTGGTGTGTCTTGTAACTTTTTCCAATCCATTAAATAGCTTTATTTGGGTACGTACTCCTGCTGGTTTCATTGCTGCTTTCATAGCTGGATTTAGTGGTTCGTTTTCCTCCCTCCATTTCCATCTGAAGATCCTTCTTCAACGGATGCACATTCAACCCTGGGACATTGGATACATTTGGACTTGCTGCTTATGGTGGATGAAGATTCCCAAGTGAGTTCATTCCATACTGTCCATGTTTATTGTGTCTGCTAAATAGGATGTTTCATCTACCAGTCACCTGCAGGTGTTATTGAAATTATCCTTACTGCCTTGATCTGTGGGATTTTATTTCAACCGGGCTGCATCCTTTAAGACATTTCATCATTAATGAACTAAGGGTTGTCTTCCAATCATAACTACATTTTTTCCACAACAGAGATTGTCTTGAGAGCACCACACACTATTTTTTTTCTTTTTTATTGTAAAATATATACTGTATGTTGGAAAAAGTTAATAAAACTATCACTTGTATGCACATTTACGTCTCAGACAGGTCTGCAACCCAGCTTTTCACTGTTATCTCTGTTATTATACAATGCTTCCACTGCAGCCAGGGATTCTGGGAAATGATATGCAAATGAGCACACAGTATTGCTTTTTACTTCATGTACATTTTAACATTTTGTAACAAGTTACAATTTGTGAGTCATGTAACTTTTCCTTTTCTCCGGCTATTTATTCTCCCAAAATCATTAAAAACATGAGTAAACATTGAAGCAAAGTACCTAGATACGATTGGGGCTACGTACAATATCAACGCACAGACAAACTTGTTTTGACGCACTGCACAGTTTGTTCCCAAAATGGAGTCGCACAGTATCTATCAAACATGTTGCTCCAGATTCTTACATCTGGCTCAGATTTTTAAACAAGAACGGTAATTTCCCCTCTGGCCTGATTTTGTTATTACGCAGAATGAAAGGAGGAAGGGTGATGCAGTGTCACAGAATTTTATACCTTTCCACACATGGCGCAAAAACTAGAGCCAATACCTTGATACATTGATACAAGAAGACACAACTTGCCACGATTTTGCTTCAACGTTGCCTGGTAAAAAAATATAGACCGCGTGGCTACAAACAGAGGAAACGAAGTCAATTACATCAATTATGCTCCAACTTTTCCTTGAGAGCATAATGTAAGCAAATTAAAACTACACAGTTCAAACACAGATACAGCCAGACTTACTGTACTATCCACGGAACTGTGGGGGGGGAAAGCAGAGTGCCACGGCTACAGAGAATTAAAAGCTGCAGCAACCTGAGGGGGTCCATACTTCTGTATCGGACTTCCCATTGTGTTGTATGTATATCTTTATTTATATAGCGCTATCCATTTAAATAGAGCTTTATCATACACGTGATATAATACTATAACAAAATGGGAATAAACGCTTCAGACCTAAAACAATAGGAAAAGGAGTCCCTGCCCTGAAGAGCTTACAATCTAAGTGGTAAGTGTGGAGATCTTACAGAGACAGTAGGAGGGTGTTCTGGTAAGTGTGTCTGAAAGGGACCACGGTCAGTGCATATGAGATGTATTGTATCAGCCAACGGAGCTACCCATATGATTTGTTAAAGAGTTGAGTTTTACGAAATGTCATAAAGGTGAATAGAGAGGATGCAAGTCGGATGTTGTGGGGAAGGTCATTCCAGAGGTGTGGGGCTGTGATTGAGAAAGGAGATGCCCTTCCGGAGCGCTTCAACCGGACCCTACTGGATATGTTATAAACATTACAGGACTCTGAGAAGGCCAGTTGGTGCAAACATGTCGAGCCTTTAGTACATGCCTACAATTGCACCTGGCATGAGTCCACCGGGTATACACCCTATTTCATGATGTTCGGTAGAAAGGCGCGACTACCTGTGGACATTCGTCTAAGAGTGTCCACTGACGGTGTACCGAACATGACTCACTACAAATATGTGCAATGACTCCAGGATAACCTCCGTAGAGCATATCAGTTGGCGGAAAAAGCCAATGCCAAGCTGAACAAAAATAAAAAACGGAGGTATGA